>NC_058135.1:166373044-166438674 GCF_016433145.1 Gracilinanus agilis | reverse complement strand
TTCTTAATTACTTGCTGGAGTGTCTTTGCTAGTATTCTATTTAAGATTTTTGCATCTATGTTCATTAGGGAGATTGGTCTGTAGTTTTCTTTCTCTGTTTTTGATCTCCCTGGCTTTGGAATCAGTACCATATTTGTGTCATAAAAGGAATTTGGTAGGACTCCTTCTTTGCTTATCATATCAAATAATTTGTATAGTATTGGGATTAGTTGCTCTTTGAATGTCTGATAGAATTCACTTGTGAATCCATCAGGCCCTGGCGATTTTTTCTTAGGGAGTTCTTTGATGGCTTGTTCAATTTTTTTCTGATATGGGATTATTTAGGTATTCTATTTCTTCTGCTGTTAATCTAGGCAGTTTATATTTTTGCAAATATTCATCCATATCTCCTAAATTGTCATATTTATTGCCATATAATTGGGCAAAATAGTTTTTAATGATTGCCTTAATTTCCTCTTCATTAGAGGTGAGGTCTCCCTTTTCATCTTTGATACTGATGATTTGGTTTTCTTCTTTCCTTTTTTAAATTAGATTGACCAGTACTTTGTCAATTTTGTTTTTTTTTCAAAGTACTAGCTTCTAGTCTTATTTATTAATTCAATAGTTCTTTTACTTTTAATTTTATTGGTTTCTCCTTTAATTTTTATAATCTCTAATTTGGTCTTTAACTGGGGATTTTTAATTTGTTTCTAGTTTTTGATTTGCATGCCTGGTTCATTGATCTTTGCCCTCTCTAATTTGTTAATATATGCACTCAAGGATATCCTTGAGTGCATATATTAACAAATTAAAGGAGAAATCAATAAAATTGAAAGTAAAAACTATTTCTTCTTGATCTTTCTCTTTTGAGGTTCTTGTGACTGGCTTGCCATTATTATTATTTCTTTCTCAGTCAGAAGTCTGGGTGAGGCAGACAAGCTCTCTGCCTATCCTGTCGAGCTGTGGAGCAGTTTTGGTCTGAGTCACAGCTCTGTGCACCATCTCAGCTTTATCCTCATGCCCAGGGTTGGTCTGTACTCTTTAGGATCCTGAGGTCTCAAGTCTAGTTGTTCTCAGTGTCAAGTCACCTGGTGGTCCACTTGCTTGCTCCTCTACCTCAAGTTCCTTTAACCATCTAAGGGAGCTGCTTCCACAGTCATGCACCCCTCCACACTGGGTCCCCACCCAAGGTCTGAGCCTGTGCTCAAGGTCTGTATTCAAAGTCCAGTTCTTTAGCCTCTTGGGGTCTTAAGTCTTGCTGCTCTCAGGCAGACCCTGGTGATCCTAGGTAGCTTCCAAGAACTTAATGAATGCCCTAAACTTGCTCTAACTCTTGTGTGCTAGCTTTGGCACTGTAGGTTGTGTGGGGGGAGGAGGGGGTTACTTGGCTCACGTTTTAGTCAGATCTATTTCACCCCCTTATAGCATGGAAATACCCCAATCCCACGTACCTTCAATGATGCACCCTGTTGTGGGGTCCCTTCATTCATCTGGGTTTGTTTTTATGTCTTCTTGAGGAGTCCTATATGTGTGGGTTAGGAGAGGTTAAGCAGCTGCTTTTACTCTGCCACCATCTTAACTCGGAAGTCTATGGTGTTTTTTAAATAACTATCTTTTGGTCAGAAAGGAGTTAAGCCTTCATATATAGCTTGGGGAATGACTTCCTTGATAAATGAGATTAACTAGAAAAGTGGCTTGAACCTAAAAATTATCTTCTCTAGACTAGCAAAACTTGGGAGAGGCTATCAGACATATAATTTTCATCTGGTATTCTCTCTTGAGGGAGAGCAGAGAGAACTTAGTAGTTCCAATCTCCTGCTTCCCAACTGAAAAGAATCATAGACTCTTTTGGAGAATAGTGGGAGATATTACTGTGAGATCTATTTATCCCTCCCAGTAAGTCACATTTAGACAACCCACCCAAACTACATTACAACACACATTCATATACACATATGCATTCTACATGAGGAAATAAAAGTCATCAAACTAATACAATAAAAATATTATGGGGAAATAATCTCAGGACAAAACTTCAAAAGAAGAAATGAATTCTGTAATAACTACTAGTAGAACCTCAGAAAGAATTAAATGACTAAAGCCAAGAATAGAGGAAGACCTTATAAAATAATTGCTGGAAGAGATGAGGAATAAAGGGGAAAAAAAACCTTGCAAAGTAGGAGACACCTTAGATACCAAAGCATAGTGAAAAGAGACCAGAATTCTCAGGGTTAACATACCTTGACCAATGGGTGGTACAAGTCTAAGTGTAAAGTGATAAAACTGATGATGTTGAAGAAGCCTAGGAAGGAAAAACCTCAAAGGTTTCTGCATTTCTGCATCCTTTTTAACTCCTATTTTTTCCCCTAATTGGAGTTCCTTTTAATCTTCAGGTTCACAGTACCTCAACAATTCCTTCTCCCTATCCTCCTCTCTCTCCCTTCAAGTTGCTTTTTGCTTTTTATCTCATTCAGCATTCCCAATCCTGACCTAACACTTATTATTGTGCCAATATTGAACATGGGGAGTCCTACTTCAGGTAGGGAAGGGACAATGAGGAAAGGTATCTTTGACATTTAAGGAAGGTACAAAAAGGAAACCTGTCTTCTAGCTATAAGTGATAGGATGTATTCCTGGCATTCAAGAGTATTTTGATCTTTTTTTACTTCCTTTCCTCCCTACTTTGTATTATTTTCATCTGAGTATAGGTAACATGCCTCTCCCTTAAAAGAATTAAGTTCACTGAAGGAAAATTCAATTTCGGTTTTGATTTTTTTTTTTTATCCCTAGCACAGTATCTTGTCTATAGTAGGTACTATGTGGCGAAAGTGAGGAAGGTAGATAGGAAGGTTGGATGGAAGAAAGGAGAGAGAAAGGTAGAGGAAGGGAAAGGAAAGTAGCCAGTCCCCAGCCCCAGCAGGGGGAAATTGACCAGAGCCCTTTGGAGCTCAAATAAAAGATCAGAGAACAACTTTAGGGTTTAGAATAGCTATGTTTTATTTAAATTAGAAAGGGGAAGGTCTAGGAAAAGCTAGGAGGTAGATAGAAAGGGGAAAAGGGACCAAGAGAGAGAGATTAGGGTAGATAGCATCAGCCAGCCTCTAGGCTTGAGAGAGCAGAGCACAGAGAGCAATAAGGTGCCAAACTTTCTCTTTTATACTTTTTCCTACACCTCCCACAAAAGAAGTGGGAGGTTTCCGGGGAAGTTGTATCAGGGAGCCCTGGGAGATGTAGTCTTCCAGGGCTTACAATAATTTTAAATACCACATTCCCCTCTATGATCCTTTGGAAGACCAGTCTCTCCAATGGATCATAACAAACATGAATAAATTTACAATCACAATAAAATAAAGGGTATATACATCAATACAAGGGGAGAATGGTAACAATTTTTTACAATATAAGGAAATCAAATACTTGGAGCTTCTTTTACAAAAAAAATTCAGGGGGCAGTCCCCTTATTTCACACCAAAACATATATATACATAAAACAAATGCATTTAAACAAAACAGATGAATTTAACAAAACAAATGAATTTTAAACCAGACAAATGAATTTAAAACCTCTCAAAGTTCAAAATTTTGCACATCCAGTTGTTCTCTTAGGCTCCTAGATCAGCATGTGTTCTTCATGTGGTCTCCACGGGCATCTCCATTTTGATTCCAGGAAGTAGTAAATCTCTTTTCCTAAAATAATTTATATTCTCCAAATGAAATAAAAACACATTCCCTCCCTGAGGAGGATAGAAAGAAACATTGAAAACACAGAGGTATATATGACTGAGGCAGGAGGCATATGATTCACTGCCAATAAAATTCATCAGAAAAATTAGCACAAAAGACCAAATAACTATTGGATGAAGATTCTAAACATCCAATCCTAAATTTAGTATGAAAAAATTCTAAATAAGAAAAAAACAAAATCACACTAGGTCTTTGAATAATGCCCAATCAAAGCAATGCATGTCCAACATCATGCACTTACCCACTTAGCAGACAGGACCACAGTCAACCCCCATAGTAAGAAATTTAGAAAAAAGGACTAGATTTGTATTTATTGGGCTAATATGTCATTTCTTCTTTTCTTTCTTTTGTCATTTCTTCTCATGGATAGAATAGGGAGCCAGAACAACCAATTGTTAGGTACTTGATATACATTTTCACAAGGAGTATGGTTCAAGGAGTCCTACATCTTCACGTATGTTAAGCATCGCAACCTCAATTCTCACACTAGGTTCAAGTCCTTTTTATTGACATAGAAGTCTAGTAGAATTAGTTTCTCTATTTGACCTGTGTGCTCATTTGGCATCAGTCAGGTTAAGTATGTGCTCCTTTGGCACTGAGTAGGTATCTGTGCTTCCCTGGCACTTTATAGATGAAATCTGTACTCCTTTGTTCATCCCATTTCTTTGAATCAGACATATGTGCAAAGTCCCATATTAGTTAAATACCAATGGCAGTTTCAGTAATCTAAGGCTTTTGGGCAAACAGTTACAGTTAGAACAAATGGATATACTAAACCTATACTAATCTAATAATCAAAAACTCTTTCAATTTAGATAACATGTGCTTCAAATAAAAAAATTGCACATGCAATTTAAAAAAATTTGCTAAAAATTCAAAATATACATATATCTCCTATAATCAGTGACAATCAAAAAAATATCTATTGCAATTAGTGTCACTTAAGGAGGGGTAGAATATAAAGGTTCTTACCCAAGAATTTAGAAACATTTCTTCTTAACTTAGCCATGATCCACAGTGTGAGTGCAAATGAGAAATGAGGTGAAACAATGGAGTATAAAAGCAATGATACATTCAAGAAAATACAAAAGTTTCATAAAAAGCACAAAATGTATATCAAGTTAATACAATACAGGTTTCCTTCAAGGTAATATATGTTTAAATCTTTCAAGTACACAAAATACAAGTTTTCCAAATTATCAATACAAAGCAAGTTTGTTATGGTCTTCCATAAAGGCACATATCAAATACTAGATGGCACAAATAAGGGGGTAGACAAAAACTGTATTGTAAAATTTTGTTTCTTCTTCTTTTCACTATTTGGGGGAGACAAAACTGAAAAGGGTTAATAGCAACAGAACAACAAAAGCAATAGAGTTTAATAGAGTTTAAGGGGCACCTCCTTCTGCCCCATGTGGAGGAGCAGCCTTTGATTTTCCAGATCCTGATATCCTGCTGCCCATTGTCCCTATCCACTACTGGCCCCAACCTCCTCCCCCCCCCCCCCATACTAATGAGCCTCATGTGACAATGAGAGTTTTGTGACTAGGGACTGCTACTGAAATCACCTACTGACTAGGTCTAAGTTCAATGGTAAAGGAGCCTTATTGCCAATGAATAGATACTTAAGGAAATCGAAAAGTGTACCCAAAACTAATTTGGTTAAGGAGATCTCAAGTTAACTGCCTAAGCAAGAGAATTATTTTCGCAAGAATTTTTTATCTACAGACTTTACATTAGCTGACTCAGTTGCAACATTTTTTCCTTACAAAGTAATAGGCATGATACTTAGTTAAAAAGTGAATGAAACCATTTTTTTTAAATCCCCAGCAATGAGAGCTGGTGATACTTATTACCATCGTCTCCTAGACACTGGAGCTTCCAGGTCTGTATTGAGGAGCACACCTGATTCATCTTGTGACTCTATTAGCTCTCTTAAAAAAACATTTGTTGAATTCAGTCTCAAGTTGTAAATCTGAATAAATTTTTCCAGAAAGGCATTGTAATATATGGTAGTTAGGGCCTCTAAAACTGCATGGGTCTTATGATGTCTTAAAAAGTACACTTATGGAGCAACCAGGAGATAGAGATTCTAGTCCTGGCTCTGCCATATATTCTGGATGACCTGGGCAAGTCACAACCCTAATGAGTTTCTGGTTCCTGTTAACTTGGGAAAAACACAGAACTACTGAAGTAGTCAGAAAAACCAATTTTTTAATCAGGAGAGGGATAAGTCCAATGATCCACTGCTATCCAGAGGCCAGTGCTAAGGACTACACAGGGCCTACAGCCTGGGATCTCCAGGAACTTATCCCTAGGAGGATCACTGTGCTAGATGATACTCTGAAGAACAATAGAATTTGGGGAACTTATATACCCTTTGGGAAACTAAGGACATGGAAGTATGATTGATTGACATTACCATGGTTATGAAAGGCCCCAGCTACACTGACAGGATGTAAAGAGGCTTGGGAAAGGAAACATAGCCAGAAGCTGGGGCATCAGGGAGGGGCCCACTTATAAGAGATGCTAAAAGGATGGTCCCTGCACAAGTTGTTGGTCTTCTTGGAACTGACCTCTGACGTAGTAGACCTAGTCAGATGTTAAGTACCCTTTTGTCCTAGTAGTTTCTCCCATAGTATCAAAGTCCTTTCCAAGGTAGCCCAGTCCTTGACTGGACCTTTCCCATTTGTATCCATAGTAAAGCTCCAGCCTCTCCTTGACAATCTTGTCTTGGGCTTCTCATTTCCTTATAGCCATGGTAATGCCAATCAATCATACTTCCCTGTCCTTAGTTCCCCAAAAGGTATATAAGACCCTCCCTCCCATGTTCTTTTATAGACAGCCCTGTGGATAAATGACTGCAGGAAGAAGAATATCTGACTGGATACCAACACCATTGCAATGAAGGCCAAGAAACTTTATGATAGTTTTGCAGAAAGCACGAAAGTCATGACGGTGACAAGTATGAAGATGAGGACAACAATGCAGAAGTAGGACCATCAAGTGCTTCTACCACCAGACCAACCCCATTCAGGACCAGCAAGGGCTGGTTTGACAAATTTCAGAGACACTTTGGACTCAAGAACATTTCTCCACATGGAGAAGCTGCCTGCAGATAATGCTGGAGCAGAGGAGTACGGGAATGCACATGTTCAAATCCATTATGAAGGAAGGGGGGCTATAAGCCTGAACAAGTTTTTAACATGGATAAGACAGGCTTCATTTTAAGGCCCAAAAAGATGGAGTAATTCTGATTATTTTTATAGGAGAGTGGGAAGATTTTCACCTATCTCTGGGTTCTCTAGAACATAACTCCTGCAATAGGTAAGGGATTACTTGTAGAACAACAAGAGTACAGAGTATGGGCTAATAAAGGCCTGAAACCAGGTTTCAAATATTATTTATTTTTGACAGTTTCCTACCCAATTACTTCTAATATTTAATCAATTGTTAGGTTCTACTGATTTTATTCCCCCAAATCTTTTGAATCTGTCCTTTCTGTCTCAATTGCCACTTGCCCTGTTGGGACCATTATTATTTTTCCTTAAACTATTTAATTGGTTCTCCCACATAGAGCCTTTCTTTTTCCAATTCTTCTTTAATGCTTTTGCCAAAATAATGCTCAAGCCTAATATAAAAGTTTATATAATGATATAATTTTGAATTATTTAGCAAGGCTTTACCATTCCTGTTGATTGCACTTATACAAACATTTATACACATTTTTAGTGATAGTTCATAAAAGTTTAGAAAATGCTATTCACTTTGCATTTATTACATTAGCACCAAGGATTTTTATAGACTTTCACAAGTATTTCTTCTTTTTTTTTTTTACAATCATATATCTTGAGAACAGTTTACTAATTTTTAAATTAATTTTTGAGAGGAATTTCAAGGAAAATAAGTAGACAGGGAATATACTCTCTTTAGTAGTTATTTCTTCTCAGAACTGTGTGGGATGGAAATTGAGGGGACCTGGGAAATTTCAAAGTTCACCCTCTTTTACTACTTATTAAAAATATATATGACCGTGGAAATCAACCATTTAAAATATAAGGGTTTATTTAGAGAGAGTGAGATGGATGGGGAGGGATATTGTCTCAGGTAGAAGACCCAAGACAAGATGCTGCAAGGGATTACAGAGAAAATGTGGGGCACTGCCTCAAGTTGTGATCCAAGATAAATGCCCAATAATTCACAGAAAAATCCCCTTTTTTATAGAAGCCTGAGGTAATCAAGTCTCCTAGAAGGGGTTATAACATTTTATAATAGTTGAAGATAGTGTTGAATAGTTTTACATTGGCTTTACAATGAACACATTCAAGAAATAGGAGAAAAGCTTCACAATGGATACATCCAAGCAAATCAATATTTTAAAGAATTGACCAAGAAGTTGGAGACAGATATAAAGAGGGGAGTGGTTTGGGACTGGATTATTTAGGAGGGGCTGAGGAGAGGATCATTCAAGCCATTGGGTTTGACCTCTTGTTAGAAGCTTCAATAATCCAAATACAGTCCTTTTAAGACAAAAGGGTTCTCAAAATTGGTACTTAAAATTTAGTCTGGAGTCCTTCAGAATCTAAGACCATTAGTCTGGGACTCCTGCCTGGGGCAATTCCCAGGCAGGCTCCCTTAAAGTTGCCAAGCTTTGGTAATAAATGGTGGTGGTGGTGGTGGTGGTGGGGGGGGGACACACCAACCTTTAGGTATTAACAACTTTTAATAACTTGAGAATAACACACCAAATTTTCACTCCACACAGAACCATATTTTTTTGAATTTGAGAGGGAAGTGGAGATTCATGCTTTTGCTTCCCTAGGGTTTGTTTTTTGCTTCTACACCGCACATTATTATACACCCTAGGGTAATTAATGTTCACTGAATGAATCAGTGAGCCTCATTATATAAATAAAAAAATAGAAATATCTTGGAGATCATGGTGCTGTCAACTTGGAAAAAGACAGAACCACTAAAATGGTCAGAAAAACCAAATCTTTAATCAGGACAAGAGAAAGTGTTCAATACCTGGCTGCCACACAGAGCCACATCCTAAATACTGCAGAGCCAAAGCTCTGGGACTCTGGGGACAGTGTGTCTGGGAGAATGCACTGCCAAATAGGATTCTCCAAAGACTAATAGAACATTGGGGGGGTGTGTGTGTGTGTCTTAAATACCTTTTGGGGAACTAAGGACAAAGAAGTTTGATTGATTGGCTTTAGAAAGGCCACAAGGAAATAAGGAGTCCAGGGCTGGATTATCTGGGAGAGGCTGATGCTTTACAATGGATACAAAAAAGGAAGACTCCAGCCAGGGGCTGGGCTACCTGGAAGAGGAATCTAAAACAAAAAGGGTACTTAAACTTTGATCATCTACTAATCCCACCTAAACTGGAATTATTAAGAACTTTAAAGTTTATTGTTCAGAAATTGTGGTATCTGTTGGTGATGGAATACTATTGTGCCATGAGGAATAATGAAATGGCTCAATTCCATGTGAACTGGAATGACCTCCAGGAATTAAAGCAGAGTGAAAAGAGCAGAACCAGGAGAACTTTTTATACACAGAGACTGATGCATTGTGGCACAATCTAATGTAGTGGACTTCTCTACTAGCAGCAATGCAATAATTCAGGACAATTCTGAGGGATTTATGAGAAAGAATGCTATCCATATCCAGAGACAGAACTGCAGAAGTAGAAACTGTTGACATGGAATCTAGAAGTCCCCAAACTTGTAGCCTAGAAAGATTTTATGAACCCCAGTTTACTTAACTTAAAGGTGAAAGCCCCAGGTTTGACCTTGTTACATGAGAGTTCCTCTCTGAGGGAAGAGTCCAACTTCACTAGTCTCAGACTAACAATTCTTAAGGTAAAACCTGGGGTTAATTTATATTTTATCTGGGTTCAAAAGGTGAGTCTTCAGAAGTCTGTAGACTAGAAGGGAAAATGGGTCTCTCACAAAGCCATGTCCACTTCAACTCCTCTTGATGGTACAGGAAACGGGTCCCCAAGAAGGTAAGTCCAGGAAAATGCTAATCAAGGAGCTTGTCTCAGACTTGGGATGTCCACCACCCCAGCTAGATCTTCTTGCTCACTTGATCTTCCCTGGCAGGTCTTCCTTCTCAGTGGTAACTCCACACTCCTTGGACTCCTCACTGGGCAGGTAAAGGCATCCACACCCTCTCCCTTTCCCAGCTTGACCAGAGTCCTCAAGGGCAAAACAGTTTCCTTCCCTTCATTCTATTTAGAATGTCCATGGCTGACAGTCAAGGATTTTCCTCTAGCCTGTTTGCAAAAATCTGCTTTTCTACTTTTAAAGCCTATACCTATTACAGTTACCTATTACAAAATAGACCTTAAAGTAGTTTAAGTGGGGATGGCTAATCCCATCAGATGTTAAGTAACTCTTTTGTCCCAATGGTTTTCTCCTCTTAGGCCAAAGTCCTTTACATAGATGGCCCAGCCTTTGGCTGGGTTTTTCCCTTTTGTGTCCCTTGTAAAGCATTGGCCCCTCACTATTATCCTTGTCTGGAACTCCTCATTTTCCTTTGTTACCATTGTAAAGTCAATCAACTGCCCCTCTAATCCTCAGCTCCCATGTTCTTCTAGAAAGATATTTAAGCTTCCCCACTTTAATGGCTCTTTGGAGTTGTCAATCTAGGGAGGTTGGCTCTACCAGGGGTCAGTGACCAAAGCAACCAGAGTTCAATCCTTGTTACTCTGTGTAGGTGTGTGGTGTGTAGCTCTGTTTAGAGGCCTAACTCAGCACTGTTACCCATTTCCTTAAAGAGCAGCTTTTCTGACTGTTCTGTTCTTTTTCCTAGTCAACAAAACACAGGAAAAAAAACCAACTGCTTGATCACATGGGTCGATGGAGTCTTGACTGGGGATGTAGACTCTAAGTGATCACTCTAATGCAAATATTAATAACATGGAAATAGGTCTTGATCAATGACATATGTAAAACCCAAGGGAATAACTTGTTGGCTATGGGAGGAGTGTGTGGGAGGAAGGGAGAGAACATGAATCATGTAACCATGGAAAATTATTCTAAATCAATTTATTAAATAAAATTTGTCAATTAAAAATAAAGTTTATTGTTCAGTCAGAGACAAGGTCAGTCTGGGACTCCCCCAAAAGCAAGCTTTCAAGGAACAGGGGGCAAACTTGAGGGTTCCCAGAAAGGCAACTGACTGTGTAATACTTATTGATAAGGCAGCCTCAGAGGGGCATCCATAATCCCATGTTCTATTGTGCCACGAAGCATGTTTAAGCCCCATGTGTAACTTGCACGCAAAGGACATATTACTGAATAGAACCTGGATCGATTTGAAGGGGTAGATGAAAAAGGTATGGATTTTAAACAGAATATGAAATATAACAAAGGATTTCCTTTTAAATAGTTCCCTGTATTCATTCCTCCACACCCTTTAAATTCTAGTGGGCTCCAATGTGTGCAAGAATACAAGGTGAAAATCTCTCAGAAAGCTCTCAGATTCTCATGCTTTTCCCGTTTAGCATTTCAGAGAGGGCAAAAGTTCAATTTCGAAGGACGCAGTAGAGGAGAAAAGGTGGCTCCAAGGTCCCCATCCCCGACGCGATTCGCCTAGATCAAGAGCCGTGAGAGGGAGGTGGGGAAGGGGCGAGGTAAAAGAGGAGGGCCTAACGTAGATTCCTAGCCAAAGCCAGAGTTTGTCTGCGCGTGAGAGCGGGCGTTAGTGGTTGGCGGAGAAGTCTTGAGGTAATTTCCTGTTCCCTGGTCATGTAAGCATCCGGGTCATTGTCCTCTAGCGAGAAAGCTGAGTGCCTACTCCGCCCCACCCCCGATCCCACCCTCGCCTGCCTCCTGAGCCTTTCTCCGGCCTCGCTCCCGCGGAGCGCGCGCGCTAGCCCCGCCCCCCGGACCGTCCCCTTGTTCCCGCCCTCCTGGAGGTTGGGGGGGCTCGCGTGCGCCGCTGCTGCCGCCGCCGCTGCTGCAGGGAGGTGGGTGAGGGGTCTACCTGCCCCAGAAGGGAAGACACAGACTTTTGGGCAACCCTGAGAGAGCCCAGAGCCTTTGGGGCCAAGAAAGCCCCAGCCCCAGAAGCTGTGACTTCGTACCCGGCCCCCCATTCATCCTCCGGACTGCACATTAAGTCCTCGAGGAATGGGCGGCGGCCTGGGGTCTGGCCCTAGTACCTGTCCGGCGGCTGTGGGTATGGGTCGGGGGTTTTGATTTGGAGGGTCAACTGTGCCGACGGGAACCCTGGCTGGGGATGGTCACCTGCTATGCTTTTTCTCCTTGTGTCTTTTGAGGACACTGGATAATTTGGCCTCTCTTGCCATTTGTATTTTACCGGATGGATGGCATGTCTCATTCTAGAAGGGCTCAGCTACCAACGTATTGTCTTCCTTTTTATCTGGGGGAAAAAAAGTAAAGGCTTTCAGAGTGACCAAGGACTTCAAGCTAGACTGTAAAATGTAGTGGAAACAATTGAGGTCTATTAGCTCCTTAACGAAGATTTATGATTTGATTTCTGTAGGGAACCCCAATATAGCAATCTCCCACTTACCAGTGCAGGGCTGCGCCTGCTCTTCGAGTCAAGATTACTAAGAGGTTCAAATAATTTATCTAGGTTCATAGAGACAGTTTGTCAGTCAGCAGTTGAGGATAGACTTTTCTGACTTGCAGGTCAGCCTTCTGTTCTCTGTGCCATGTAGAATGCAAGAGGACTTCTTCAGTATCTTAATTTGATTGGAGCAAAGACTTTCCAGAGAGCATAGGCTTTGATGATTTATTTGAATTGGATGTTGAATTTGATTAAGTAGAAGGAAGTGGAATCTCTACCATTACATTTTTTCTAGGGATTGCCTTTCTTGCCAAGGATGATCACACCTGCTTTTTAGAGGAAAGGGCAGTAGGTTTGGAAATAGAAGGACCTGAGATTAAGTGGGTTCAGCCAATTAATATGCATAACATTTTGGAATAAGTAATAAATTCTTGTTTTAGTTTTAGTAAAAGTCCCAATTCTCATACGGTATTTAGTGTTAAAAGTGGCAATTATATTTTATATGCAAAACACTTAAAAAGAATTGATATAGAGGTATAAGATGGTCTAAACCTAATTTTGACAGGCTATAGTTTTCCCAGAAATAGAGAGTATCCGTAACAATTTTGCACTTCATTTTATCAAATACCATATCACTATTTAATTGGATGACATCTGGGTCTTGGTTACTTAGTCTGTTCCATTGATCATCTTTTCTATTTTCTAATTAATACCAAATAATTTTGATTATTTACTTTATATTGTGTTGCTTTATAGTATAGTTTAAAGACCCCATAATTTTTCCTTTTTGTGACTTTAGGCAAGTTACCTTACACTTCCACCTCAGTTTCTTCAATAAAATGAAGGGATTAGAGTATATAATGTTTAAGATTGCTTCTCGTTGTTAATGTCCCACAGTTGTCTGACTCTTTTCCACCCTGTGGACCAAATGCCAGTACTGTCCATGGGGTTTTATTGCCCAAATATCCTATAGTGATTTGCCATTTCCTTCTCCTTATTATTTAGGCAAACAAAGGTTTGTGTCTTGCCCAGAATCACATAACTAATGTCTGAGGCTAGATTTGAACTCATTTCTTCCTGACTCTAGACCAGGATTCTGTTCTCTGAGCCATCTAGCTGACCCTAAGATTACTTCTAGCCACCAGTATTTTGTGAAGAGTTGAAATGAATTTGAATTTTCCATTTTCATGTCTCCTTCCATTTCAGAAGTGACTTAGTCCTACTCTCCATAGCTTAGTGGAAAAAAATTATGTGGAAATAATCAGGTTTTAGTAAGGTAAACATTCTTTTTGATTTTGCATGATTGCAAAAGCAACAGGGTTGACAAGTATTTGTGAAGTGCAATACTTCATCCTTGGTGTTATTTTGTAGATATAGTATTTTAATAAAGGCGAATAACTTCACCTTACTCAACAAAATTTATTATTTTACCCATTTCTAATAGTTTTTCCTATGATATCATGTGTTCCTGAACAAATATCTATATCTCTTGAATCTTTATAATATTCTTTAATCTTCTAATACAATCTTTAACCTTCTCACAACAGGAAAGATGAATGGAAGGACGGATTTTGGGACAGAACAGAGTGCAGAAGTCTCACCACCAATCTCTAGTAAATATTTATTAAACATTTGTAAATACTGAAACTTTCTGTAATTAACTTTTCTTTGTCTTGAGTAACACTAAGGCTAAGATATTTTTTAAATGGATATTTGTCTGAAGTTGAAAAAAACTTTTTGTATATTTTAGTTCTGTCATTGAAGAGTAAAAAGTGTTAAAATTTTGAGTTTTTTTATTGTAGGTCTCTTGATTGTTTTTTTCCTCCCTTGATAAATAGATGTAGGAATGGCTTATATTCCAACAGAAGAGGAAAGGAAAGCCTTCATTGAATGCAATCAAGAGAGCTTCTGGTTCAGATGTAAGTCAAGTTCTTTATTACATTTTAAATAATTATTACAGTGACTGAAAAGATCAAAGAGTTATTAAAACAAAACTTTGTTACAGTTTTGCATAGTTCTTGCTGAAAAACTTGTGAAGAGGTGAATTTTTTATAGTTTAATTAGAAAAATAATTACCTGGTGGTATTACAGAACTGCTTAGTAATTTTAGCTAATGTTATGTTGATAAGTATAATAAAATTAATTAACTCACACTTTCTTATACCTTGCTAATATTAAATCTTGTTATAATTTTAGAAGTCTCTTTTTCAACTAATATTTAACATGAAAAACGAATAGTGATATTTTCACATACAAAAAAAATTTAAGCTGAGGCAAATGGTATAAGTGACTTTACCAGGGCCACATAGCCATTAGTGTCACATTTGAACTCAGGAAGAGGAGTCCTCCTAAGTCCAGGCCCAACACTCTATCCACTATGTCACCTATCTTCCTGTGGTTTATTAAAAACTATACTACTATCATTATAAAAATTAATCTTGGAGACTTATTACTAGATTTATAAGCATTTATTAATAAAGAGAAAAATAATGTTTCCAGCCTTCCTAACTTAAGGTAAGAATCTGGTCCCCTATTGCGGCCCATATCCACTGCAGCTTGCTAGACATCAAGAGATAAGAGAAAAAGCTCTGAACAAAGCCCCAGCCCAGAGATAGGTATAAGCTTTTCAAACCTAAGCTCCTCCCTTGGCTCTTTCCCTTGGCCAACTGCTTTCAAAAGAACATCATGCCCTGGCCTCTGTGGTGACATGATGTCAGGCCTTCAGGCACATGACTCTGTGACTCCTTTGTCCATCCATTGAGGTTTGTCTTTTTTGGCATTGGACTGGGGTGGAGGTCATTTAGAGATTTACTTTATACTCTGTGTTGGATGGTGTCTAGATCTAGGCTGTTCCTTGATCAGCTTACCTATTTGTTAATCGGTATCAAGACTTCATTCTTGGTATTACTTTAGAGACGTAGTATTTTAATAAAGGAATAACTTCACCCTACTCAATAAAACTGTTATTTTTTTACCTATCCTAATAGTTTTTATGATGTCATATGTTAATGGACCAAGCAAAGATACATGAAAATGAGCTAAAAATACAAAACAACAGTATAAGGCAGTGATGGGCAAACTTTTTAAAGAGAGGGCCAAAGGAAAGGAAAAAAAACTTTAGGCAGGCCAATATAATTTATTAAAAAATATCATTGATACATTTTACAAAATTCTTGTATTTTTTGTGATACTAAGCCCTATTAATGAGTGAAAGATTATGAAGGAGAAGGGCTGAATCTGGCCGGCGGGCCGTAATTTGCCCATCACTGGTATAAGGTATTAGACAAGGCACTATCTGATTAGTTTTTGATGTCATAAAAATGTTAATGTTAAAGAGTTTATATAAACCAAGATGTGAACATGAACATGGTCACACATATGAAAAGTGAACAAGACAGGCAAGTGCCAAACTATATTGTAATGGCTACTCTAGGAAGTACTTGGGGACATTTAGAAAAGGGAGAGATTAATTTGTCTTGAGGTATTTGGAGAAAACCTCATTGAAGAGGTGGTACTTGAGTGGTCTTTTGAGCTGCATATAGAGAAAAGAGAATTTCACATTAAAGTATTATTAAGTCACAGATACTGTGCTAAAAACACTGAGTATTCAAATACCAGCCAGCCAGCCAGGTAGTCCCTGCCTTCAAGTTCCTTCCCTTAATAGGGGAAGACAACTTATACATAATAAAGTTGGAAATGAGGGAGGGGTGAGAAAACACTATGAGGATGTTATATTCAAAGGAAAACGTGCAGACTGGCCTAAGTAGAACAGAAATCATGTTGTGTGAGAATAATGGAAATTTTATTACTTGGAAATGTTTTGAGTAGCCCTGGCAACAGATTTTCTGCTCAAAAAACAGATTTTTTTGAAGGACTAGCATAGCTAAACATAGAGCCACTTAGTGATTAGTTTTTTAATATGGCAATCAGTGAAACAAAAGATAGAGAAAATAGTTTTCAGTCCTCTGTTTGCAAAATCATATGGAAAAAGATACTGAAATATCATAAACAGAATCTCCTCATAAGACATCCAGAAGCAGTAGTATGAAAAAGCAGTTTTTAAGACTTATTAAGAGACTTAAGTAATGTTATTCTAGGAAATTTAAGGATGAGATTGGAAGAATAGCAAACAAGGATGGAAAAGATTTGCAAAGATTTTTTAAAACAATAAAACTTTTGATCCAATCCCTATTCCTAAACTTCTTATCATCAAAGCTCTAAGGTAAATAGAATTGTAATAAAAAGAGAGAACCCAGCTGGCCTTAATGAATCCAGGCCATCTAACCTAAATGAGCTATATCCATGAGTACTGAAAGACCTGGCAGATGCGATTGCTGAGCATGTGTGAATGATACTTGAAAGATCAAGAAAAATGGAAGAAGCAATACAGGATTGGTGAAAGGCACGTGTCCTGATTTAAAAAAATTTTTTTAGAACAGAATCTGCATTCTACAAGTCATTGACTTTAACTTCAATTCCTGAGAAAACTGTAGAACAGATCATTAAAGAGAAGTTGGTGAATATGTAGAAAACGAAGTGATGATTACAAAAAAAGCCTGCATGGCTTTATCAAGAACAGGTCATGACTGACAAACCTTATTTCTTTTTTTTTTATAGGATATTAAATAAGTGCATGAGGGAAATGCTGCGAATGTAATTTTATCTGTAAGCTCTAGCAAGGGCAGCTTAAGCAAGGCAGGAAGACTCATCTTCCTGACTTCAAATCTGGCCTTAGATACTGACTAAATGTGTGACCATGGTCAAGTCATTTAACCCTTTTTATCTCAGTTTCCTCATCATCTGTAAAATGAGCTGGAGAAGGAAATGGTAAACCACTCCAGTGTCTCTGCCAGGAAAACTAAAGAGTGTCATGAAGAGTTGTACACAATTGAAGAATAACTAGTAGCAACAACAAAGATCTAGCAAGGTTTCTGGTCAAATATACCATAAAGGTCTTATAGAGAACATGGAGAGATTCAAATTAGACAGTTACATGAACTGGTTGAATTACTGGACTCAGAGTAATTGTTAATATTTCAATATCAATGTGGCAAGAGTGTTTTCACTTGAATATCCCATGAATCTGTGCTTAACCATAGACTGTTTAACATTTTGATCGATGACCTGAATAAAGGCATAGAAAAAGGCAGCAATGGCATTAAGAGGCAGCTAGCAGAACAGTGTGGATAGAGTGCCAGACTTTAACTCAGAAAGAACTAAGTTAAATCTGGCTTCAAGGAACTGTGTGACTCAAACTCAAACTTTGTCTGCCTCAATTTCCTCAAATATGAAATGAGGATAATAAAAATATCTACCACCCAAAGTTGTTGTGAAGATCATGTTTTATATGACAAGTGTTTAGCATAGTGCCTAGAATAATATAACAAGAGTATCATTATGTTATTCACTGAATTTGCAGATGACACAAAGCTTGGTAAAACAGCCAGTATACCGAATCACAGAGTCAGACTCCAATAGGATCTTGACAGTTTAAAGCATTAAGCTGAATCTAAGAAGATAAAATTCAACGGGGGTAAATGTAAAGTCTTCTACTTGGGTACAAGAAAATGACCTTCATAATTATAAAATTAGGAAAACATGGTCAGATAGTAGTTATTCTGGAAAAGATCTTGGGCTTGAGTGGATTACAAACTCAGTAGGAGTGAACAGTAGTTTTATGTCAGCCAAAGGGGTGAATGGGATACTGGGATACATTAAGAGAGACATAGCTTGAATGTACAGAAAGGAAAACTGAGGAGAACATAGGCTTACTGTACTGTGTTCTTCTCAGTCTTCCTCTGAAGTATTGGCACCATGTTTTTAAAAGAACACTGACATATGAGAAGAAGGGAAAACTAGTACATCCAGGAGAGAGAGATCAGATTGGAAGTGCTTTGAGGCCATATGATGTGGGATTTGGGTGAAAGAATTGGGCAAGTTGAGCCTAGAGATGAGAAGGTTTATGGAGAAGATCTTAACTTCCTTTAGGTACTTGAAAGATCGTATAGAAGAGAATTTTGAATTGTTCTGTTCAGCCTCAGCGGTTTTAAAACCCAATTGAGTAAAAGCTATTAAAGAGCAATTTTAGGTTTGATGTCAAGAAAAACTTCCTAACAATGAGTGCTGTCAAAAGTTTTAATAGGTTCCTCTTAGAAGTGGTATAATTCCCTTTAGAGATTCTTTTTGGGTACAGATTAGATTAAATAGCCAGAGAAATTGCTTCTCAATCTTAAAATTCCATGTTTTTGTGACTGTGGAACTACCATCTCTTTTATGGTCTTAACTACACAGCCCTGGAAGTCTATTAGAGGAACTGGAGATGGTACTGGAGAAAACAAAAGATAGGAAAAGTAGCTGGCTTACATCAAATATGCACAGAGGAAGTACATGCTGGAGACAACATAATTTTGTGGGTATTATAAAGTGATTCTCAAACCTTTTGAGGAAAGTGCAGAAATAATGAATGGAAATAATTTTGGACTTTATTTTAAAATGAAAATAGAAAACCAATAATTTCTGACCCATGTACCTGCTTTCCAAGCTTTATAAAATTTTTAAAGGTGACATAGAATAATAGAGAGCTAGCCTTGAAAGTAGTAAGACCTCTCAGTTCAAGTCCTACCTCATACTATTTGGGTGAATCTAGATAAGTCACTTCGAGGCAGCTAGGTAGTTTAGTGATAGTGCCAGGCCTGAACTCAGGAAGATTCATCTTCCTGAGTTCAAATCCAGCTTCACATACTAATTAGCTGAGTGACCCTGGCAAGTCATTTAACCCTGTTTGACTCAGTTCCTCATCTAGAAAATGAGGTAGAGAAAGAAATGGAAAACCACATTAGTATCTGTCAAGAAAACTCCAAATGGGGTTACAAAGTCAAACATGACTGAAAAAGGACTGAATAACAATAGATAAATCAATCCCACTGTGGTCCCCAAATCACACTTGAAGATTATAAGTTGCAGAGCCAATATACTGATTGGCATTGTTAGGGAGATTCTTTACCATAATCTCCCTACACTGATCAAATTGCTATTCAGTACCAAAAAACAATCAAATGTAATTATCTTTTGTGAGGAGTGAGTGATAGGAGGAAAGGTAGGATAGGAGAAGGAAGGGAAAGGAAGGGTAGAAAGGGAAAGCCAGAGGAAGGGAAGGAAGGTATCCTAGCTGGTAGCCCCTAGCCCAGGTGGGAAATTGACCCGAGCTCTTGTTAGAATAACTAGGTTTTATTTAGTTAGGAAAGGGAAAAGTTAGGTAGGGGAAAATGGTCTCCTCCGGTAGGCACTCCTCCAGGGTTGAGAGCCTCCATGGTTGGGAGATCTCTGAGAGTTGAGAGCTTGAAAAGACACTGAAACTCTCTTTTATACTTTCTCCTACACCTCCCACAAAGGAAATGGGAGGTGTCAGGGGAAGTTGTAGCAGGGCTTAGAATAATTTTAAACGACACAATCCCCCCTGTGAACCTTTGGAAGACCAGTCTCCCCAATAGATTATAACAAATATAAGTAAATTTACAATTACTATAAAATAAAGGGTATATACATCAGAACAAGGGGAGAATGGTAACAATTTTTACAATATAAGGAAATCAAATACTTGGCGCTTCTTTTACAAAAAAAAAACAACATTCAGGTGACAGTCCCCTTTTACCACCACCACCACAACAATAACAATAGAATATATATATATATATATATACACACACACACACACACATATATATGTATATATACCTATATATATACATATAAAACAAAACAGATGAATTTAACAAAACTAATGAATTTTAGCAAGACAAATGAATTTTAAACGAGACAAATAAATTTTAAAACCTCCCAAAGTTCAAAATTTTGCATATCCGGTTGTTCTCTTAAGCTCCTAAATCAGTATATGTTCTCCATGTGGTCTCCATAGGCATCTCCGTTTCGATTCCAGGAGGTAGTAAATCTCTTTTCCTAAAATAACTTAAACTCTCCATATGAAATAAAAACGCATTCCCCCCTGAAGAGGATAGAAAGACATTGAAATCACAGAGGGATATATAACTGAGGCAGGAGGCATATGAATCACTGCCAATCAAATTCATCAGAATAGTTAGCACAAAAAGGCCAAATAACTAGTGAAAATTCTGAACATCTAATTCTAAAATTTTTTCTGAAAAAAATCTAAATAAGAAAAGAAGAAAATCATACTAGGTCTTTGAATAATGCCCAATTAAAGTAATCCATGTCCAACATAATACACTTATCCACTTAGCAACCAGGACCACAGTCAGCCACCATAGTAAGAAAGTTAGGAAAAAGGGACTAGATTTTTATTTGTTGGTCTGATATTATGTCATTTCTTTTCTTCTTTCATCATTTCTCCTCAGGGATAGAATATGGAACCAGAACAGCCAATTGTTAGGTACTTGATATAAATTTTACAAGGAGTGTGGTTCGAGGAGTATGTAAAGCGTTGCAACCTCGATTCTCACACTAGGTTTAAGTCATTTTTTTTTTCTTTTAACCCTTGTACTTCGGTGTATTGTCTCATAGGTGGAAGAGTAGTAAGGGTGGGCAATGGGGGTCAAGTGACTTGCCCAGGGTCACACAGCTGGGAAGTGGCTGAGGCCGGGTTTGAACCCAGGACCTCCTGTCTCTAGGCCTGACTCTCACTCTACTGAGCTACCCAGCTGCCCCTGGTTTAAGTCATTTTTATTGGCATAAAAGTCTAGTAGGATTAGTTTCTCTATTTGACCTGTATGCTCGTTTGTCATCAGTCAGGTTAAGTATGTGCTGCTTTGGCACTGTGTAGGTATCTGTGCTTCTCTGGCACTGTATAGATGAAATCTGTGCTCCTTTGTTCATCTCATTTCTTCGAATCAGACATATGTTCAAAGTCCCATATTAGTTAAATACAGTTTTCAGTTTCAGTAGTCTAAGGCCTTTGGGCAGGAAGTTATAGTTAGAACAAATGGATGTACTAAACCTATACTAATCTAATAATCAAAAACTCTTTCAATTTAGATAACATGTGCTTCAAATACAAAAATTGCACATGCAATTATAAAAAATGTGCTAAAATTTAAAAAAATATATATATCTACTATAATCAGTGTCTGAGAAAGAAAAAAATATATGTATATGTATGTTGCAATTCATGTCACTTAAGGAGGGGTAGAATATAAGGTTCTTACCCAAGAATTTAGATGCATTTCCTCTTAGCTTAACCATGATCCACAGTGTGAGTGCAAATGAGAAATGAGGTGAAACAATGGAGTATAAAAGCAATGATACATTCAAGAAAATACAAAAGTTTCATAAAAAGCACAAAATACATATCAAGTCAATACAGATACAGGTTTCCTTCAAGGTAATTGAGCAAATCTTTCAAATACACAAAATACTTGTTTTCCAAATTATTGAAACAATGCAAGTTATGGTCTTCCATAAAGGTACATGCCAAATAACCGGATGGCACAAATAAAGATAAGGGGGTAGATAAGGACTGTATTGCAAAAATCTGCTGCTGCTTCTTTTCTATTTTGAGGGAGACAAAACTGAAAAGGGTTAATAGCAATAAAACAACAAAAGCAATAGAGTTTAAAGGCACCTCCTTCTGCCCCACATGGAGGGGCATTAGCACCCTGAGTAGTGCGTGGACAAACTCCACTTAAGGTCATTTGTGGGTTATGTGCCCGATTATCAGTCCTGAAATTGCGATTCCTATAGTTATTGTTCTAATAATTATTGTTTCTGAAATTAGTATTGTTTCTTTAGTTATTATTATTGTTATTATTGTCCTAATTGCCTGTAACAGATTTCTGCAATTCTTTATTAAGTGACCCTTCTTGTTACAGAAATGGCAGGTCTGAGATTGATAATTAAACTCTCAGAGAGGGGCAAGTGGTATTGGTGTAGTATCATCATGCCCTCTTTCCTGTTTTTCTATTTTATTTCGTAATGATTTCAGTTCTTATTGTATCCAATAGATTGTTAGTTTGTACCTTTGTCTCTAGATCATGTTCTTTAGTGACATAAACAGCTCTTCTCCTTAATTTGCTCAGATCCATTTCTGGCCATTTGGAACAATGCATCTTAAAGTAATCCTGGACCACTCTTCTAGAATTGTTTACAAATTGTCACCCTATTTGTCTTATGCCTTGTTCTGTTGATAAATCTAAGTCCAAATATCAACCCCCTAATTCAATAAGCCTGAGAGGAAGTTCATAAACTGAGAGGAAGTTTCTTTATCATTTTGCATTAAAGCGATCAAATTTGGTCCAGTTGTCTGGATGTTCTGCACATTCTTTCATTGCTTTTAATATTGTAGCCCTAGCATTATTTAACTGCAAATATTCCTAAGGATAATTGTAATTCCAGTGAGGATCCTTGCGTGGTCAGTGTATTGCATTTTGTCCTTGGGCCTTATTTACATGAGAGATGATTTTGTTTATCTGTCAGGAAGATCTGTATTAATTTTTCCACAACTTTATAGGAAGGTTGTATTGGAAAAATATGTCTTCCATCCTTTTCATTACAGCTATGGGTTTGTTGTTATAATTTGGAACATCTTTTTAAAATTCTTTGATATCTTGAAGAGTGAATGGAATATGGTGTGTTAAATTTATCACATCCCCAGGTCTAATGTAGGCACTTCCCTTAAGGGGAAAAGGCCATCACAGGAATCAGAATCATATGAATTAGAATTGTAGCATGGTTTTTGTTTTTTCTGAGTTGTTTGTGTACTTACCGAGGCAGTATTGGTAGTAACTGGTATGGTCTGGACTGGGGTTGGTTGTGGACTGGGAGAAAGGACAGGAGAGGACAGGGTGTCAGGAGAAGCAGCAGGGGAAGGAGGTTGGCCAAGAGATGCACAAGACGAGAGAGGAGTTTCTTCACATCTGTCTCCTTTCAGGAGAAATAGGACTTTCCTCTCTGAATATTTCAGGAACAGCCTTGTAAAATTTTTGATTTTTGATTTTTGCATTGGATACTCCCAAAATTTTGAATCAGATATTTGAATTGGATCCTCCTTTTCCAGTGCACATTGTGCATAGAGTACTTGAAATTGTCCAATTGGATTTGTACTGCTGCTTGGATTTTGGCTTGCATTTTCCTATTTGTAGCCTTTTGCGTTGTCATATTGAAAATTCAGAAAAGAAGATTCCCTAGCAGCATTAGAAGGAGGAGGCATTTGGAAACCATAAAGGTTTCCAATTTGGCAAAGGCCAAAAGGTTTTCCTATATAGAAGTGATCATATTGAGTGGCTTCTATTGATTTATTTATTTAGTGAGCTAGCTCCAACTTTTATTTATTTTTTTGGCATATTTATTTAATTTTAGCTGCAAAACTATTTTTTATTTATTTGTTTGGTTTTGCTATATATTATGTATTATTGGTGCTGCCCTCCAGTGGCAGAAAGGCAGCACTGCAACTTAGCAGAAAAAGGGAGGGGGGAACACACTGAGTACCCAAGGTGCAGTACCACAGGGGGAGGAAAATTAGGGGTGGGAGTAGGGATGGGACTAGTTCCTGTTGGGGTGGGAAAGAGTGGAGCCAAGGCACTGCAGGGTTCTGGAAATCAAGATGGAGGAAGGGGGTGGGACCGAAGCACCCTGAAGCACTCCGGAGTTCCTTCCTATAAAGGGTTTTCGGGCTTTTTGGCTTTCCTTTTCTTTTCCTTTTTTTAGTAGGTAGAGTAAGGGGCAGGCAGGGAGTTTTAGAATTAAGCTGGGGTGGGTGGTAGTCAGAGAGGTTCTGGGGTTTTTCCTGGGACTCCTTCTGGGTGTTTTAGTGAGACCCCTTGCTGGGTTTTAGCTGGAACCCCTGCTGGGTTTTAGCCTAGCAAGGGTATGAGGGTTACGGCTAAGGCTTTTTTTAAAATTTTAAAATTAAAAAATTTTTTTTCCTTTCATTCATTCATTCATTCATTTATTTAGGGCTGGATGAGGGGAATTTAGATCTAGAACCCCTGCTGAGTCAGAGGAGCCCTGCAGAGGTTTAGTGGAGGAAGAGACCCCCGTTGGGCTGGGTTTTGGGTGAGAAAAAATTTTATATACGTGTAGGCAGTAAGACAGGCAGATAGTTGGCAAGCAGTCAGGCAGGTAGGTTCAGGTCCCATTGGGCACCGGAGCTCTTTGGAGCTCAATGAAGATCAGGTAGCACTTATTGTTAGAATAACTAGGTTTTATTTAGTTAGGAAAGGGAAAAGTTAGGTAAGGAAAAAGAGTCTCTTCCGGTAGGCACTTCTCCAGAGTCGAGAGCCTCCAGAGTTGAGATCCTCTGGGGTGGGGAGAGCTGGGTCAGGAGAGTACCAGTTGAGAGGGAAAAGGCGCCAAAACTCTCTCTTTTATACTTTCTCCCACAAAGGAAGTGGGAGGTGTCAGGGAAGTTGTAGCAGGGAGCCCTCTCCCAGGGCTTAGAATAATTTTAAACAACACACTTTATAGGAATGAATGAATAAAAAAGCATTTATTAAGCACTTTCCTGTGTACCACATTCTTTGCTAAGGCACTGGACCTTTGCATTCATTGGTGCAGGAATTTCTTGGTTGAGGATCTCCTCCACCGTTATAGATCAATATTTTCCCTGCAACTTCAAGTCTTAAAAACTAGCCTGGCTCACTGAGAAGTAAAGTGATTTGCTCAGATCCCACAGCCAGTATGTGGTCGAGGAGTAGGCAGATGGGGAGTAGAGCCCCCAATGACAGTTATTTTTTCCTGTCCTCACTGATGTGGCCTTGTAATTATGAGGGGAAGGGGAATCTTTCATTGCAGTTTATATATTTATATTAAAATCAACTGAAAGATGTTGAGACAATGGCCTACTGTGATCGATTTGGTAGAGCAAAACACCTCTTCTAAAAGGCATTCGTCTAACAAGGTGTCTCCTGTGCCAGAATTAAACAAGATTTGTTGAGAGATATAAAGGTATGAAATGGGGAGATTTGGGGGGAGAGCCCCTCACCCAAGGGGTTCACTTCTGTCGTTGAAGAGTCAAAGTGCAGAATCTAAATCCAGTAGAGATTCTTTATATATAGATATGCATTCTTTAATTGCTACCGTTCACAGATGACAAACTAATTGCTTCAAACACCAGAACATTGCATATCCTAAATGAGATCTCTTAGGTCTCCTAAAAGACCACTAGATCTTACTAATTGCCTTGCCACTGTTTCCCAGCCTTCTCATTTGTCCTGCCTCTGTGCCCCACTTTCCCTAACAGTGTTACTGTAACTACTTAAGTTACCTAAAGACCTGTAGCTTTGCCATTAACTCTACTGCTGAATATTTAGGATTTCTGAGCCTTTTCATCTACCTTGAACCTGAAATTTTTTAAAATATATTTTTATGGTTTTTAAAAAATATATATTTTCAACAAATAGATTGTAAACTCCTTATGACCAAGGATTTTCTGTTTGGATCCTTAACATCCCAAGAGTTACTTGGTATATAGTAAGCACAAATTATTTTTCCTTCTTTAATATGTTCATTTTGGATAAATGCTACAAACAGGCAGTTAGTTTGCTCAGAATTAGAGGAAAAACAATGACCTCAGCTTTGTTTGGGCAGTTGACAAGTTCTTTTAATGACCCGGCTTCTCCCTAAAACAGGCTCATCTTTTATTACATTTTTATTATTGATATATTTTTGTTTTTATGTCACCTGCATTTTCTAATATATACCTCATGCTTAAGTTTTTTTTCAATTTTCCTGTTTTTTGCTTCATTGCACCAATTTATATATATTCACATTCTTCTTTATAGTCTTTATATTCATTGTTTCTTATATGGCACAGTAAAATTCCATTATATTTAGGTCCCTCTCAGTTTCTTTAGATGTTGCCCAGTTCATGAGTATGTGTTTATTTCTTGTTCTTTGTTTCTACAAACTCTTATAAATATTTTGGTGTTTATGGGACCTTTTTAGAAATTATTGTTCCATTGAGGTATATATCTAGCAGTGAGACCTCTGGGTCATAGAGAATGGACATTTTTGTCACTTTCTTCATACAATAACAAATTGCTTTGTACAATGATTAGATCAGTTCACATTTCTATGAATAGTATTTATTTTTTATTTTTTATTTTTTATTTTTTTTAAACCCTTAACTTCTGTGTATTGGCTCCTAGGTGGAAGAGTGGTAAGGGTGGGCAATGGGGGTCAAGTGACTTGCCCAGGGTCACACAGCTCGGAAGTTTCTGAGGCCGGATTTGAACGTAGGACCTCCCACTCTCTAGGCCTGACTCTCAATCCACTGAGCTACCCAGCTGCCCCCTTTTTTTAATTTTTAAAATTTTTATAAAACCCTTACCTTCTGTCTTGGAGCCATATTGGCTCCAAGGCATAAGAGTGATAAGAGCTAGGCAATGGAGGTTAAGTGACTTGCCCAGGGTCACACAGCTGGGAAGTGTCTGAGGCCAGATTTGAACGTAGGACCTCCCACTCTGTAGGCCTGGCTCTCAATCCACTGAGCTACCCAGCTGCCCCCTCTACCAATAGTCTTAAAATACCCTAGTTCCCACAACCTCTCCAATGCTATTTCTATTTTTTTATCATCTTTGTCAATTATTAGTGCTTTGGATCATTCTTTCATATAGTTGTTACTAATTTTGCTTTGATTTTTACTAACAATTATTATTTTTTTGAGAATTGCCTGTTCATATTCTTCAATCTACTTACCTATTGGAGAGAATGTAAAATATTTTTGTTCATATCTTGGATAACATCTTTATCTGAGATACTTGAAGAGTTTTTTCCTTCTATTCTTCCTTTCTTATACTAGCTGGAATTCTTTTGTATATTCAAAAGCTTTTCAATTTCACGAAAATTCTTTTTAATTTATAATTGCCTTTGTTCTTTTGTTATCCAAATATCTCTAGCTATAGCTTTAAAAGTTTCTAATAAAAGTTCTCTTTGCCTATTTTGATGTTGTGCTCTTTTTAATACTTAGACCGCTGTCCATTTTGAGCTTATTTTGTATGGTGTAACATCTTGTTCTATTCCTAATTTCTATCAAATTACTTTCCACTTTTCCCAGGAAGTTTTATGAAATAGGGAATTCTTCCACAGGTAATTTATGTTCTTGGACTCATGGAACACTGAGTCACTATATTTCATTGTTTATAAGTTTCCCTTATCTAATCTGTTATGATCTAGTTTGCTTTTTTAAAAACCAATCCAAATAGTTTTGATTATTATTTCTTTACAGTACAGTTTAGCCAAATGAACGGTTTCCTGTTCATTTCTACTTTTTTCCCTTCATTATTTGCCTTGAAGCTATATTTCCTCTTATTAAAATTTGTAATTTTGACTAGCTTGATAGTTTGCTATAGTACTAAATCTATAATCAAATTTAGATAACCAAATCTATATTTTAGGTAGTATCATGTTTATTATGTTGACATGGTTCAGTTATGAGCACTGAATATTCTTCTAGTTATTTATGGCCCTTTATTTCTTCAGTTATCTCTTGCTTTTGACAGTGCCTTCATGGATATCATCAAAGAAATGTAGGAGTAAAAAGATTTCCTTATAACTTCTCACCTTTCTACTCTTTCAGTCATTTTATACACCACTGCACTCCTGGCTATTTTGGCCTACTTGGTCTTCCACACATATTTTTCCATTGTTTTAAACTAGCTCTTCCCCATCCCTAGAATGTACTCTCCCTTCACCTATGTTTTGGAATCCCTGATTTCCTTCAATACTCAACTCAACAACAACTTCTACATGAAACTTTTCCTAGTTCCTTCATTTCTTCTCCACATCTTCTTCCCTACAACCCCCTCCTCCCCTTTCCCAAGCTGGTAGTGCTTCCTCTCCTCAAACTAACTTGTATTCATTTTGTTTATACAGTATTGTGTATAATTTTATATAGTTACCTGTTGTTTCCCCCTTTAGAATATAAGTTCCTTGAGGGCAGTTCTTAAATGCTTGATTGATAGCCTAGCCTGTGCATTAAATGGTGAAAGCGGATCATTTTCAACCCTTAAAAGTAACCTTTTATGTGTAAAGACTGAGAAGGGTGGGGGACTGCTGGGTACATATTCACCTTTACTTATTAATGAGCAGAATTTTCAGATAAGGATTGATGTAGGGAGCATATGTATATATATATATATATATATATATATATATATATGGGTAGTTAGGTGTGTGGTTTTTTTTTTGTTGTTTGTGTGTATGTATATATGGAGAGACAGAGACATAGACTTAGACTTTTTTGTTGTTTTTTGGGGCTGGACTTGGATTTCATTGTTGGGGAAACTTTGCAGATGAGCTTCTGCTTTCTGAATTCTAGAGTATTGCCTGGGCATTTGAGAAGTTATGGGACTTTCCTGGGGTCACACTGCCAGTCTGTCAGAAGTGGACCTTGAATCTAAGTCTTTTTGTCTATGAGACCAGCTCATTCTCCATCGTGATGCACTTACTTAGCTGTACGTGTGTATCTCAGTTCTTCCATTTGCTTGGGCAAATCACAGCCTCTCTGCATGCGGAGTTTCCTCATTTGCGTAATGAGGGGATTTGACTAAACAGTCCTTATACACATGTATACTGACCTTAGCATCTACTTACTCCTGGAGGAGTTACAGTTTTAATCCATGAAATGATTTTTTTAAATTGATGTTTTGGGGAATGAATGGCAAAGTAAACCAAGGGAAATATCTAAAAATGGAAAACCAGTAGATGTATGGGGTTATTTAGTACATTGTAAAATCTCTAAAGCTGAAAATCAGTCAGAAACTGAGGCTATTTAGCATAGAGAAGACATGATAAGCTATCTGAAAGTAGGTAAGGATTATCATATGGAAGAACTATTAGATTCATTCTTTTTAGTCCCAAATGCCTGTGCCTGCCAGGTGGTTACTACAGGGGATTAGGTTTTTGTTTAGTACAGGGAAAAACTTCTTTAAAATTAAAGATGTCCTGAACCACAGTATCTCAGAAGGTAATGTGTTCAGCTTTAATTCCAGAAGTTTGGTGATAAAGCATACTACTTTCCTCCTGACTGAGATGTGATAGACTTGGTGCAGAATGAGACATATTTTTTGGATATGACTAATGCAGGAATTTGTTTTGTTTGCATATTTGTTACAAGAATTTTCTTTTTTTATTTCATTGGTAGGGATTGGGGTAGTTGAAAGAGAATCAACTTTTGTTAAAAAAATTTTTTTAAGATAGTGTGTTTCTTGTGTTATAAGGAAGAGAGGATTTGAGCAGGTGAGCATGGTCTACAAGGAACAGATGTAAATGCAGGGACAGATAGTTACCTGGAGAGTAAGTGGTTTTTTTCTCTGGTTTCAACTGGAGAAGACTGGCTGCTTTCCTTGGTGTTTGTACTACTTTAGTCTCCCATTGTACCTGTTTACCTGCTGCTTGCTGTGATCTACTGAGTTCCTGGTGTGATCCTGAGTCTTTTGGACCAGCTGTCTGTAAGATCAGGTCTGGGGTCCTTGTGGATCCAAGATCTTTTTCCTGGGCCCACATAACCTGTTTTCTATTACCATCAAAAGGGGGGTTTGGTTTAGTGTAGGTCTATCTAGATTAGGGATAAGGATCTATTAGACAGGGAGATCAGTGTAGGGATCAAATTTTGTGAAGATTCTTGGTGATGAGACATTTAGATCTGGGGGGAGGTTTAGGTACTTGATATTAGTTCAGAGTTATCCAAATTCCCTTTCCACCTTTCCTTATTATAATAAATCCAACATCTATCTCTGTTATTGAGTGGTCTGTGTGTGTTACCTCAGGACAGGCTCTGCCTAGACTGAGTCCTGTCAGTCTATCAACCCACAGTCACCCTATTAACATTGGTTCTGTTAGCCTTCCCAAACCCGTTAAATCTTCTGATAAAGGCCTATTTTAACCATCTAGTCCCATCCCCTAAAATCACCCTCTTACACTTGGAAGACTTGAGGTAGTAATTGGATGAACATTTGGGATGTTGAAGACTGAAATATCCCTTCAAACTTTGTAATTCTATGCTGCTCATTAGAAATTCATTGGATTTCCCTCTCCCTCAATTTTCTGTATGTCTGATGCTCAAAAAAAAATTATTCTAAACAAAAGAATTTTAGCTTGACAATATAGAAATAGTTTTTGTTTTGAGTTTGCTTTAGCTTATTGATCCTATTAATAAGTTTCTATAAAGTTGTGGAGATCTATTTATCATCTCAGAAAATCTGATAAGGATGGCTTAGTTGATAAGAAAATAAGGGGACACCGGAGACAATCTTGACTGTTAACTCATAGCTGCTTCTCCGAAGTGCCATTGAGTCACAAGTTTATTATATATGAAAATCAAACTTCTTTTCACCCACTAGCACAGAGAGAGTTTTATAGCTTTGTAGACATTGCAATGAGTTTAGACAACACACAGAAACGCAGAAACTTCAAGGTGAAGATAAGAACCAGGCTGGATCTTCTGCTATGTGATTATCAGCAAGCTAAGTCTGAGAATACTTTTCTCAGGGGCAAATGTTCCTGCTAAACTAAGGTTCCGGCCTTGGCTGCATTTCTGACCAAAGGGGAAGAATGTTAACCTCTTGACTACTGGTTTGCTAAGAGCTTAAAGCTTTTCAATAAGGCCACAGTACTTTTCAACAAGAAAGGGTGTGGATCACAAAAGGGGGCAAAAGAGAAGTCTCAGATTTTATCTCAGATTTTGAGACTCTTAATCTTATTGGCTTCCCACATAAAATAACATCCAATAAAGTAGTATATAAAGTAGATTGACTTATATGTACATGCTCACAAACACATATACACTATATATTTTTTGTTTACACCAATGATTTCATTGATGTTAAGATCTCTTCAAGAGATTGTTTCTGCTAGTGCAAATCAGCTTCTTCAGAGGTCCCTTAACTCTCAGTTCCTGATGAACTTTCTAATTCTATAACAAATAGGAAGTGCTACTTATTATTAATATAAATAATCAAGCAAAAAAATTCTCATGTATATGACCAAAATTTTATGTCTCATTCTATTTCTTTAATCTTTTAACCTCTATCAAAGTTGGGGATTGTTCATTTTATTTTTAGACTCGAGATTGGACATTGTATGGATCAAAGTTTATCAATTTTTCAAATAGTTTGTCTTCACTATAGTTATTGAGTTGTAGTTCTCGCTTTACTCAACTTTTTAAACTTCCTAAGATTAAAAAAAATCTTTGCATTTTATTTTGTTTTGACAAATTATTTTTTCCTCCCTACAGCTCTTCCGTTTTCTGCAACAAGTATGTTGGTTACTCAGGGATTAGTTGCTAAAGGTAATAAATTGAATATTTGAATTTATTGTTACTCAAAAAAAATTTTATGGATTCCTTTTTGCATTATTCATTTCTTCAAAGATCTTCCCTTCTTTTTCCATCCTTTTATTAGATTGAACTTCTCTTATAATAATTAAAAAGACCATTAAGCAAAATATCTACCACAGGCATATCTGATAACATGCAACTATTAAAACTAATATGAGCAAGTCAATAATTAAGATGAATTTATATATATGTACATATATGTATGTTTGCCTTTATTACTATATGCCCATAGTACATACTTTGTAACACTTAACTTTGGCACTGCAAAGTTGGCAATGTTTTTTGTTCACGATATTGATATAAAGCAGTCTGGTGGCACAGTGGATAGAGTTCTGGACTTAGAATCAGGAAAATCTGAGTTAAAATTTGACCTGAGACATTTGCTAGCTATGTGACCTGGGTAGGTCAATTGCTGCCTCAACTGTAAACTGGGGATAATAATAGCACCTGTTTCACAGGGTTCTTTTTAAGCTGTGTGACCTTGAGAAGTTACTATAAGGTGGAGTTGAATTATATGACTTTTTTCTGCTTTCCTATGTCCTTTTCACCTCTAAATCTGATGAGTCTAAGCATTTTTTCTTCTAATGTTCCCATTAGGTAGGGAGTAAAAATGTTATCCCTATTTTATAGATGACAATACTGAGACTTAGAGAAGTCAAAAGGCTTTCTCAAAGAAGGAGGCAAGGTTTGAATATTTATGGTTTGCTGATCATTATTTTGAGTCAATGTATTTTATTCCCAGGTCCCATGGGGGCTGAGGAAGGTAGCAGGCTGCTATGTGCCTTTGATCTAGCTTTCCTTCAGCCTTGCTCTTTCACTAGACCTTCATGTCCCCACAGACTGTTTTCCTGTCTCTTTCTTCCTTTTTCTGAGCTTCTTTACTTCTCAGCACTTTGGAATCTGGCTCACAATCTTCTTGCTCAATTGAAATTACTCTTTCTAAAGTTACCAAGTGATCTTTGATTGGCAAATCTCATGATCTTCTCTTAGTCCTTATCCTTCTTAACCTTTGCAGCATTTAATTGTTAGAGAAAGCTTTTATTAAGTACTTTTTATGTGCCAGTCATAGTGCTAAGCACTGGTTTGAATACTATTGACCCCTCTCTTCTGGGTTTTTGTAATACAACTCCTTTATCCTTCTCCTCACAATAACAGCTAGTATTTATGTAGTGTTTTAAGGTTTCAATATTCTTTATAGGTAGCTGGTGGCATATTGGGTAAACTACTGGGCCTGCAGTTGGGAAGACCTGAGTTTAAATCTAGCCATAGGCACTTATTAACTGTGTGACCCTGGGGCAAGTTACTTAATCTGTTTGCCTCAGTTTCTCCATCTGCAAAAGAAAGATAATGGCACCTACCTCGTGTTGTGAGGATCAGAGAGAAACATTTTTTTAAAGCTCTTAGCACAGTGCCTGCCACATAGAAGTTGCTTTTTAAATGCATAACTATTCTCTTCCCCTTCTCATATGTTACCTCATTTGATCTTCACAACAGTATGATGAAGTGGGTACTACTAATATCCCTATTTTATGGTGACTTCACTCAGGATTGAAGTCATAAGTCTGAGTCCAGAACTCTACAGCATGCCAGGCACTGGCTTTTAAAGCTCTTTACATTCTGGTTCCAGCCTCAGTACGCAGTACTCTTGTTCTCACACTTTGCATTCTAGCAAAACTGGTCCACATCTTGTCTCCATGTCTGCATTGGCTGTTACTCATGTCTAGACTGCATTCCTTTCTCACCTCTGCCAGCTCAAATACCACCCTCTACACACAATTTTTCCTCATCCTAGCTGCTGATGCCCTTTCTCCTTAACTATCTCATAGCTGAATTTATCCTACACATACTTATATATGTCTATATTCTCTTCAGTAAATTGTAAGCTCCTTGAGAGAAGGAATTGTGGCACAGTGTCTGGCTCATAAGGGCTTACTCATTGTTTGATGAATGATTTATTGCTTGAAAAGGAGATGCCAAAGAATACAGCCTTCCCTGCTCCAGGATATCTTCTATCCCACTAAATACAAATTAGTTTCGGTTAATGAGTTCCTTCCTTCAAGTGCAGATGACTGATTGGAGAGAGGTAAAGTCATCTCACCAAAAGAGTAGTGAATCGTAAGGCTTTAGGTCTAGTCTCTAGGGCGGGCTCTGCCACTATGAGCTTTGTGATATAAGATAAGTCTTTTTTGCCTCTGTGGGCCTGTTAGCTGTGAAATGAGAGGATTTACCTTAGGTATTCCTGCCTATGCAAAGCTTTTTTTGATCCTTCTAGTTGTTAGCCTTTTTCCTCAAATTACTTTTTTTGTGTCTGTGATGTATAGTCCCAGAACAATAAGATGAGGGACAGCTTTTCCTTTTTTCTTGGTATCTTCATTGCCTAGCACAGCTTTGGGTATGCAGTAAGTGCTTAATAATTGTTGATTGAATCGAGTTTATAAGTTTAGAATTAGTGGCTAAATGAGAAGTAGAACCCAGGGCTGTTTCTTTAAAGGACTCTCCCATAACCATCCTATTGGCATTAACAAATATTTTGTACCTAAAAGGTCCAGCTCTCATTGCTAGAGAGCATCCAATAATTAGGATACCAGGGTTGGGAGGTGGAGAGTTTATTCTTCAGCAACTATGAGAGTGGTTGGTGGATTGCATTGATAGAACCATGATATTTGAAAGAGTATTTAGTATTGCTAGAAAGGAGGAAGGTTGTAGGTCTACAGACAGTTTGGAGGAGGCAGACTGATCATTATTTGGGATCCTAGAGTGTGTCTGTTTTGGCATAAAGAGAGTCTTTGGTTAGAGTTGGTCTAGAGGGTGTAGGAGGAATGAATTTTCAGGAAGAGATCAAATGCCAGCAGGTGCATTAAAGAGCAGCTACTATAATCTTAGTCTTGGTCTCCTCTCAGTGACTAGTTTAGAACTCTCAGTGGTTTTTTTCTTAGACTTTTTCTAGTCTTTAAAGCATATTGAAGAAGATGAATGCCTTTTAAGCTTTGTATTTTACATTTTAAAAGTTCTTAGTGTTCTTAGTGTTAGCTTAAATTGTTGGCAGTGCCATTTTTCAGGGGGCTTTATACCATCCAAAACAATTTCTTTCTACTAAGACATAATGTTATATATTTCATTTTATTTTCCTACCTCTTGTTAAATTTCTATCTTCATTATTTTCCTGAAACTCTAAAGATAAATTTCCCATTATTTTACCCATTATTATTTCACCAAGTTTTTTACCACTTGAGATTTTAAGACAGGAAGACACATGAATCACTTAAAGAGCTCTTTTTCAGTTGTGACAAAACTCTACAACATTTTTTATTATTAAATTTTCTTACATAATACATCCTATATCATCCTGGTTTAAATCTTTCCAGTTATGGCAAAACCTTTTAAAACTTATATTTTTTATGTAAATATATCTCTTTTCTCTGACTCCTCAAAAATTGATGTTATTTACTGAGAAATTATTTTTCTTTTATTTTTAGGAATTCTTTCCAGTCACCCCAAATATGGTTCTGTTCCTAAACTTGTATGTAAGTGTAAAATAATCATTGATATTATTTTTTTCACCTTAACCCTCAAAAAATATGCAACACTTTTTTTCTGAGTGAAATTTTAAACATTATCAAATTTGTTGTCATCTTAAGCCATAAAACATTCTTTTTATGAAATGTTCTCATATGAGAAAATTTGGTCCTTTTACATAGTATGAACCAAAACTATTCAATTAGTACCAAATCTTAAAATGTAATACAAAGAAAAGCAACCTTTGTAGTGCAATATGTTGTTTTTCTTTAGTAACTACTTTTAAGAATTAATTGAATTAACACTTGAAAAGAGTATAAATGCTTTATAGATATACTAAGTAGACTTCATAATAACAAAATGTGGAAAGTATGAATATTTTGCCCTCATTTAGTACTTTACACTTTGTTTTTTAAAAACTTCTTTTATTTATATTATCTTATTGATCTTCACAACTACCATCAAGATAGTTAGATTTAGTCTTTCTATCATCATCATTATTCCCATTATACATGTGAATGGAGTGAGATAGATGACTTAAATGACTTCTCCAAGATCAGATAGCTGATAAAAGTAGGATAATTATAAATAGTAGAACCAAGACTAATATTCTTTGTCTTCTGACTCATTTTGGAACTTTTCCCATTGTATCTTGTTTTCCAGAATATGCATTAAATTTTTGTTAATTGATAAGTAACACCTTTATTTGGTTTAAAAATCTTAGTTATGCTCATTTTTTCTGATCGCATCTTTGGTTTTGATACAGAAGTACAAGCTTATTCATTGTAATGTCAGTGTCTGAAGAATTATTTCTTAGGACTTCACATCCCTCTCTAAATTAAAAGCATAATTAGAACTACAATCTATTTAAAAACTATCATTTTTTTAAAAAAGTTTTTGGCCAAAAAGGTACATTGTGAGTCAAATTTTTTTCTTTATGATTAAGTTGCTTGTGTAATGGGATACTTAGCTGGAAAACTTTCTTACGTGAAAACTTGCCAAGAGAAGTTTAAACGGCTTGAAAATTCTCCTCTTGGTGAAGCTCTACGTCTGGCACAGGATGCTCAACTTGGATCACCTGGGTAAGGAAAATTTTGATTTTTTAAAATAACTTATTTAAAATGTTATTCCTCTTAAAAGTTGTAGGAAGTCAGCTAAATGCTGCTATTATTCAAGGGCATGACAACTTTGCCTAGGACTGCATTGGCAACTTTCCATTTGCTGCAGGCTGAATCTAATTTTGCATAAAATGGAACAGGACTTAGTTACCCTTACCTTAAAATATAGACAAGCATACTACAGGGATTGCATGTCCCAGAATAATAGTATTTTCTTGACATGAATTGCCAGACTCATTTAGTTCTTTCTGTGTCAAATTGCTTTTAGTTCAATGAAACATGTTTCTAGTGATCATTTTAAGTTCTCCATTATCTTAAGAGTAAAAAAAAGACACCCCCCCAGACTGTTTGATCCAATGGAAGAAGGATCCTTTCTTCTTACTTATACCCAAGAGGCAATTCTATCGGTCCTTTTTATTTTTTAACATATTCTATTCCTTATCTCATCATGATTATCCCAAATATCCTCTTTCCTCCTCTCAGAGAGCTATCCCATATAACAAATAGTATTTTTAGAGGAAGAAAAAATAAGTGCAGCTGATGAATATGTTGAAAAAGACTGAAAATGTATAATATTTAATACTTCTGGACCTTCTTCCGGGGAGTAGGGGAGAAGCGAGGTGGGGGTCATCTCTTCATTTGAGTCCTGCTTCATCATTATGTTTGATCTTTTGGTGTGTAGTAGTTGTTTCTATTTACTTTATAGTTGTTGTATATTAGGGTTTTTTTTACTCTGCTTACTTTATTCTGTATCAGTTCATATAGATTATTCCATACTTCCTTATGTTCATCATGTAATGCCATGTCTTAAAACACAGTCATATTCCATTACATTCATGTACCATAATTTGTTTAGCCATTCTCCAGTTGATGAGCATTGACTTTGTTTTCAATTCTTAGCTATCAGAAAAAAAAAGCATTGCTATAAGTATTTTGGAGTATATTGGGACTTTCTTCTTATAAATGGCTTCCTTGGAGTTTAAATCCAGTAATGGAGTTTCTGGTTCAAGGAATATAGACATTTTAGTCAATTTGTTTGCATAATTCCAAATTGCTTTCCAAAATGGTTGTACTGTTTCACACCTCTAATCAGTGAACATTTATTATTAAGAATATGCTATGTGCCAGGCACTGTCTTAAGGTTTAGGGATTCAGAAAAGGGTAACAGACTACCCTCAAGATGCTTACAATCTAATTGGGTAGACAACATGCAAAAAATATATACAATTTGTATATAGGACAAAAAGGAAATAATTAACAGAGGGAAGGCTCTAGATTAAGAGAGGCAGATAAAGCGTCTAGCAAAAGATAAAATTTTAGGTGGGACTTAAAGGAAGCTAGAGAGGAAGGGCCCCTAGTTGCTTCTAGACAGAGAATTTCCAGGCTCTATGAATCCTGTCCCTGACTTCACTGTGTAAAAATAATAATTGGCCGAGCTACAAAAATAAAAGTTAAAAACTATGGAAATAAAGGTTCAAAATTTTTTCTGATACTTTTGATAGATATAATCAAAAGAATCTATAGTGATAAAGTGAAGTGAAGCTCATAGATGAATTTCCCTTCAGGGCCAGGCGCAAGGAACGCTAAAGAGACTTTTGTTATAGAAAAATAAACAATTTATTTAAAATATATAAGGATAAAATGGATTTCTAATTCTAATGAATTCTAACTCCACCAAAATAAAACTCCTTGGTTCCATAAGGAACTACTTCTCCTGTGTTTCATAGGCTACACTAATCCTCCCTGATCTGACTAACCCAAATTTATACTATTCTAAATAAAACTACCACTATTATCCTTAGAATTCTTAACTTCGCCTTTAAGTTATAAAAATAACAAAGGCTAGTTGGTTGAATCTCAACAAGAATCAAGTTAGGACCCTGAGCTTTAACAGACTCAGAGTCCAAACCAAAGACCAGGTTTTCTTTGGTCTTCTCAGAGTTTAATCAATCTATCAACAGTAATAGATAATAGTGTTTCCCAAGTTGGAAAAGAAAACACTAAGCACCTTCAGGTGTTTCACTCAGACAGAGAGAGAAAGGCAAAGATGTTGCCTTCTCCAGCCCTGAGAGAGTCCCTGTGTGTGACTCTGCCAACTGCCAGAGACCAACTGTCAAACTGCCACATTCAGAGAAGAGTAACTGTCATAGAAAAACAGTTATAACTGCCAACATTTGAAATTTAACATACTGTCTCAGCCCTGCTTCAAACTCCAATTCTTTCTCAAGCCAGCTTCTTCACTTCTTATCTCTAAACTAATAGAATCACACTTATTTTCTAATATCATTCTTATAACTGACACTCTGCTAGAGGTGCCTCTTTATCCCTCAGTTTATGGTTGCTTTATAGACTGATGTTAAAATCTGAGTATGGTGACTCTCCGATGAAAAATTTTTCATAAAAGTCTTTTCCATTTTTCTTAGGTTAATTGTCTCAACATTTTCATTTCTAATTGTCCTCAGAATTCTACTGTGAATTTGATAATCCCCTTCCTTCAGTTAGCACACACTTTGATCTGTAGAACTCATCTGTTACTTAACTTATTAGTCACATTAGTAAAGTATGGACCGATAACATTGTTATAATAGACCTGGACCTAATATTTGTTAAAGGGTTTTTTTTAGTGTTTTTCTTCCTAAAGTTCTGTAAAACACTTGCAACCAGCTATTAAATCCCAATAATTAATTGATTAGACTTTGATCCTTCTTATGTTTTCTATTTAAAGTGTAAAAGTTTTAGAAATGGTTGGTTGGAGATTCAATTTGTTTTTATGTTTTAGAACTAAACATATATTTGATTATATTGTTTAAAACTAAATTCTGTCTTTGAAAGGATTTAAGGCAGACGAGTGGTAAGAGTTAGGGAGTTGAGGTTAAGGCCCGACAGAAGAAATACCCGAGATCAGATTTGAACCTAGGATCTTCAGGCTCTATCCACTGAGTCTCCTAGCTGCCCCTTATCTTTTAAAAAAACTTTTAAAATTAAGAGAATTTGTTCTGGGCCACTAACTTTTTATATTATTTTTCTTGTCTATCATCTACATAAAGACGGGTTTTACATTGTGGTTTCATTTCTCAGATATCTTTCAGAAAAGTCAGAATTTGAGCCTGCACATTCATCTATTGGAGCATCCCTCACATCTGAAAAAAGTGAAAAAGAAAGTTCCTTTCCTCTTTATGAACCAGTCCCATTCAGTGCTTCCTTGAATGAATCAACTCCTACTGGTATTACTGATGATAATGCCCAAGGTATAATTTATGTTTAAATTAATTTCATTGTTTCATAATTCAATTCATACTAATCTTCTTATTGAGAACAATGATATACAGTGATTTTTAACTATAAAGTGTTTTATATTCATTTTTACTTGACCCTTAGAGGTATGTAGCACATTATTACTACTATTTAATAGAAGTTTGCAGATTGATTTTAGTTGTAGCAAGAAATTTACTGCAGAAATATTTCTAATTCTACATATTTTTCTAACCTTCCTCATAATTTTTGAGCTTCCAAAAGCATTACAGCATATATGTTAGAATTTTATTAGGCAATCTTTCTTAAGCTTTTATTACTGCAGAAAATTACTTATTGATCTACTTTGTTGGTACTGAACTTTTCTTTTAAAAATTGTATTCATGTTTTGTTTTTACATAACCTATATTTTTTATTGTTTTTCTTTCCTGATATTGGTAGTCATTTAGGTTTTAAAATTTTTGAATCTTCCATTTTTCTCTACACTTTCCCCTTTGATAATTTTGTCAATTTTTATAAGTTCAATAATCATCTCTATGCCTGCAATTCCTAAATCTATTTAGTTAGCCTCAATTTCTCTTTCATGAATTCTAGCCCTACATTTCTAATAGTTTTCTAATTATAAAGTACTTGAGAAATATTCGTTACACGTTGAATATTTTGTAAACAGGCTATAAACATTTCCTAAACTATTTCTGAAAAAATCTTGTGTTCTGTGCAGTGTAAATATGGGTTCTGTGAGAAAAATGGTATGATGAGTGAGCAGAAGTATTGTATTTTGTTTAGGAAGACCTCATTTTTGAATTCCCTCTTTACCATTTAACTGTGGGTGTGTCTTTGGGCAAATCACTTAGTCTCTGAGTCATAGTTCCCCATCTGTAAAAGGTGGAGGTTAGAACGGATAACCTGGAAGGTCACACGCGACCTTAAGTCCATGATCTTCTGATCCCATGTCTGAAATGGAATGGATTATATTTTTTTCTCTGTCCTCTCCTCCAGACTTCCTGTTTTTTTAGAGGACACTGTTATCTTCTAGTAATCTCACTTCAGATCTGAAACTCTGAATATTAGAAACTTGCTCAAGTTTATATAGCTAATTGGTGGAGAAGCAAGGATTATTAGAACTCAGATCTCCTGATTCCTTCTTTTGATAAATGGAATGGTCTTCTCCAGCCTTTGAGCAAGAGATACAAATGTCCATCGCAGGGTTTGGCCCATATTGGGGCCTATTGGACTTAACCAAGCTTATACGTCACTAGGAAGCCTTTTGAGAAATTAGGATAGGATCTTGGTAACAATTTGGCAAAATAAAAAGAATAAGAGAAGACATTCACCAACTATTCAATGTCTGCTATGTCCAAAGCACTAAGCCAGATGTTAAAGGATTGAAAAGATTGGGGCTATATCATGTGAATTTGAAGCCATCTTATTCACCTATTTTTGTTTTGAAATATGTAAATTAGGCCTTTCTCCTGAACTCTTAAAATGAATAGTCATTTATGAAGTAGATTTCTTTGCTCAATTACCTTGATTTTTTTCAATTGTATTCAAAACAAACCATACTCATTTTGTCTTTAAGTCAAAGCAACTATGTATAGTATTTTAGGATTTACATAAAAGGCAATTCAGGTTTATTTTCAGTGTGTAATTTTGGTAACAAAAATTTGGTAAAAATACTTATAGACTTTTCCTCTTGTTTTTTGATGAACTATTTTGTTTTTCCCCTAAGGGAATCTTAGAGGTACAATATCTGGTATATTTTTGTGCTGTTAATAATTATACTAGTTATAACCACTTTCACTTCTTTTAAATTACTATCTTTGGGATAATGTATATATAGTGCTAGTGTTTTCAGGACCATCCTCTAAAGGGAGGTAAAATTATAAATTTTAGCTCTTACTTTTGAATCATTTTGCAGATTTCCTGACAAAAATAAGAAGTTAGATGACACTTCTTTGTGGTTCCACCTTATCTTAGACATATATTTTGTAATGAAGTAAATAGGAAAAAGTTTAATTTCTTGAAAAAGAACCATTCTCAAAGTTAGCATTATTTTAAATATATACAGGCATACATATTTGCATATGTATATATGCATATAATATGCATACAATATATAAGAATATATTCCTTATTAGACTTGGCAATGGACCAGAAATTCTAAAATTATAAATTCTCATTTGGCTTTAGATTACTAAGCAAACCTAATTACTCATATATAAAATTTTTCATCTTTAAAAGTTGTACATTATATTCCCTACACATAGCTAGTAAATACTAGTTGTTTATCTAAATTTGATGGCAGTTAAAAATACATAGGCAAAGTAACAATAAATGTGAATAGATGTGTATAAATGCAAATTTACTATGATTATGCTTTAGTTCATATCTTTTTTTGATTAATCATATTTTCACTTCAGTTCAATATATAGTTTCTATACTTTTCTAGTTCATATCATCTTAAAAGACTTTAAATTGGTATCTTCTGTGATAATATATAGCATACTTTTTCTTGCCAGATTTAATCTGTAGCAGTTTTATACTTTGGCTTTATATTTTGAAGTAAGCTAAATAGTCTTAAAAGTGTTAGAGGAACTGATTTTCCTCCTAGTTGCTTTTTTTTCAAAAAATGGGATGTGTTTTGAAAAACTGTCAGGAAAAAATTGAACTGTTTATTTGCTGTAATGTATGATCAAAAAGGATTTGTCATTTGAATTGCATTGCATTTCTACCATGCTTTCAATGATAGTTTATATCTTTTCATTGTTTTAGGACCTGATACAAGCACAGAAGAAAATCTTTCTAAGAAAAAAGTTGTCACATATGAAGAATTAAGGAATAAGAACAGAGAAACATATGAGGTTGCCTTGTCACAAAAAAGTGACACCCCACTTAAGTCTGTGCAGGAAAGAACACCAAAAAAAGAAGGTATAGTAGCTTATTATATAGTCATTGTCAGTTGCAATGTTAATTCCGCTACAGTCTTATTTTTTAAATTTCTTAAAAATTAAACTACAAATTTTAGTTAAATTTAAATTTTAGAAACTGTGAATATTTAATTTAAATTAGAATTTAGTCATGTTAGAATTTAATAGCTCATAGTATCTCAAATTTCACCTGCATTTTTATTTAAATTACTTATGAAGATTAGATACTGACTCAGAAATAAAATTTTCTGACAAGCATATCAGAATTTGAGCAACAGTATAGCACAGCAGATTGTGGTCCCCTTGGAGTTAGGGTGATTATCCACAAACTCTTGGTGTTCTAGGCAACTGTGTACAAATATGTTCCAATAAAGCTATTGATTTGTACCAAGGAAATTTCCCATAACTGTAGAAGTTACATCTATATCATATTTGAAATGCAAATGACAGTTATCTTCTTCAACATAATCACTTATTTCAACATACTTATTTCAACAAACATTTGTTGCCTGTTGTGCTATGTGTCAGAAAGAATAATCAGGAAAAGCAATCCTTGCCCTCAAAAAGCTGACATTCTAAAGGGGGAGACAACATATAAACAACTCTGTACATAACATATAGGATATGTACATAGGTAAAGTAGAGGAAAGATAGAAGCATTAAGGGGGACTGGAAAAAGCTTTGCAGAAAGCTGAGACTTGGAAGAAGATGAAGAGGGAGAGAATTCCAGGCATGGAGGACAGACAACCAGTGAAAATATTGGATATGCAGGGTCTCTTGAAAGAACAGGATGCTGTATCACTGGATTGTACAGTATGTGGAGAAGGAGTAAAGTGTAAGTAGTCTAGTTAGATAAGAAGGTCCCAGTTTATAGAAGGGCTTTAAAAATTAAAAACAGGATTTCATGGAATGACATATGTGGTCACATCTTCACTTAAAGAATATGATATATTTTCATAGCTAAAGTAGAGTGTGGCCTGATGTGAGGAGAGATTTAAAGCAGGAAGACTACCCAGAAGGCTCTTATAATTGGCAGGTATGAGGTGAAGGGGCCTGTACTAGGGTAGAGACAATGTCAGTAGAAAGAAGGGGGCATATACCAGAGGTCTTATGAAGTAGAATCAACAAGCCTTGGTAACAGATTGAATATGGGGGTATTTTGATTCCTCTACCTTGAGAGTGAGTCAAGGGGGATGACCACTGCTGGAAAGGGTAACCAGAGATACCATTTCATCCAGAGGAAGATTGAAGGAGTTGATTGTTGCTATTGTGTAAAGCATTTTCAGTGCCCCTAGCACATTCTTTAGAGGTGGTTATCCTTTGAGTGGATGTGATTTTTAAAAAAGAGCTTATTCCTATTTAAGCCTGGCTGAGGTGGTGATAACCCTGGGCATAACCAGGTCATGACTATAAAATAATCAGTTTTATTGGAATTCTAAAAGAGATTTGAGCAGTTTCAGTGACCTGGAAAAGTATAAATGGACAAGACTTTTCTGGATATCCATTTGAATACTGACCTTTATAAAGGTTTCATTATTATATTTAATAAACTACAATCTCTGTTACTTAGATATCATTTGGCTCTTCATTTTAGACACAGTAGGACAAACTTGGATTTCTGTTACTTTTGTCATTAATTCTTGTTCTAGCAACTGGGCATTGCACAAAGCACACAAAACAATCAAATATTCTGGTCAAAACAAGTTAGTCCTTCTTTGGGACAGACTTTAAATAGTATTGTTCTTTCCAAATAGAATGACATTGCTATTTTCTTGAGTTGTTTTCACAGTGTAGAATTCAGTGTTTTTTAAGTTGTGGAATTTAAAAGGATGTGTCATTGTTTTTAAAAGATTACTATTCTGTTTTATAAATTAAAGAAAGGAAGGAAGAGGTTGTTGGCCCTGAACTTAAGATTCATTTCTTTATGGGCAAACAAAATTTTACAGTAGAGAATTCTAAAGAGTTATAAAATATCAGTTCTTCCAGTTTCCATTAGTCCTTTAAAACTGTCATTTGTTTTAAATTGATAATGATTATTAGTTTGAAATAAGATTATCATGTAGTGGTATTATATAGTAATACTACTCAAAAGAAGATGTAATAATGTGATTTTTACACATGACTTTAAATAGATAAATTTTTTTCTAAGTATAAAAAAAAAGATTTGAGGGCAAAACCTCAGCTAAGACAATTATATATTATTCAATTCAACTAATGCTTGTTTGGTGTTTGTGTGTGTGTGTGTGTGTGTGTATGTGTGTGTGTGTGTGTGCGCGCGCGCGTGGGCAAAGCACTACCCAGATTTGTAAAACAGGTAAATTAGGAAGTGATAATTCACATTACAAAAAGATTCCTACTTTGTCAGAGAATTAAATTATTTTAAATATTAAGATCCATAATACATTTCCTTTATAATTTTTAAAAATACATTTTCATGTAACTTTATCAATAATGTTATCTGTTGTATGAGTACTGTTGTGTGAAGTGAAATACACCTATCTTTTAAAAAAGTATTTGATTTTAGTTACTAGTATAGCGATATACTTATGTATTGATAACATAAAAATAGCTCTGGTTTTGTAGTATATATTGCAATAATTTAGTTCTGTTTGAGATGTAAGACTGAGTTATATACGTATTAATATATGGTATATGAGTCTGCTAGCCATTTCAAAAGCTCATCTTTTTTCATTATTTTACCTCACTATACTATTTACTAATCTTATTTAAACTTCTTTACTTTGATAATCATTGAAAATGATACTTTTTCTTTCTTGAATAATACTTGATATTGAATATGGCCTTTTACCCTCCACTAGAAGTACTTATCCCACCCCATCCAATTTGGTGGAAATGTTTGTTTGATTGTTACAAGAGCTGAAAGAAAGCATCTATCTTCCCACTTCCCCCCGGTCTTTTGGGGAAACTGTTTTATGTTAATATTAAATACAATTACTAAATTTTCTGTGCTTCTGAACAAAAGAGAGAAAAATGACTTTTTTTTTTAGCAAACTTTAAAATGGTAGTTAAATTATAATTCTTTATTTAGAAGTCTCATTTGTGTCCTTAATTCCCTAGGGAAAGTAAACCAATATGGAGATACTTGGGATGAATGAAAAATTGTGTTGTCTACTGAAGAGAGTTTGTGTTGAGTCTACTGAAGAGAATTTCAGCTAATCAGCATCATCTAGGCGGTCATGAGCATCTGCAAGAAAGTGCAGAAGCAGTCTCCATAAGCATATTTAAAAGAAGAAATGTGGGTTTTAGTAGTATGGCTTAACAGAAGGTTTAATATTAATTATGGATTTTAAGGTTAATATTGTATCAGTGTACACCGCTTGGGAAACTAGATGAATGAAGGCATTGGACTGTGATTTTATAGAGTTTATAAAATCATCTACAAAAATTGTTTAAACTACTCTCAAAGTATCATCAAAAGACTGATGCACTGGAACGGGCATAGACAGATAAAGTACTATATGTGTCTTTGTGCACATATGGCCAAAGCAACCAAAATGTTAAGTGTTAAAAGTCCCATGTGAAAAATTTGCTTTCTTTTCTTAAAAGGTTTGCCATGTCTTCGTTTATATCTTGTCAATTAAAGTTGAAAGCAATATGCAACCACTTCTGTATTTATTGAATATATGGTTCTGTCTTTCTAGCTTATAGTGAACTTCTGAGTACATTTACAAGCAGATAGAGTTACATCAGGACAGGAAAGAGAAATTCTGGTCATCTATTTTAGGTAAGAAAAACTATTGAATTTGAGGTGAAGACCTGGGTTGAAACACCAGCTGGATCACTTATATGGCCTTGGGGAAATCATATCCTCTTTAAAGGCCTCCATTTCCTTATCTGTAAAATTACAGAATTTGACTAGATGACCTGTAAGCTACCTCCCTTGATCTTAGAACATTTATAATAATTTTAACAGTGAATGTGACTCATCATCAAATGAATGCTTTGACAAAACTATATGCAATAGTATTGGAAGGAAATGACTAAAAAAAAAAGGCCAACCAAGTTTATTTCAAAAGTAAAATCCTGTCTTTTACAAGACCTTTGAGAACAATAATTTGGCACACTCTTATTCTTCACTGTAAACCTAATTTTAGATCCTGTTTCAGGGCAGATAAAAATACACTTAGGGTTTTACCACATCCTATTATTGATAATGTATAAGTACATAGTAAGGTACAACTTTCAATCTTTGCTGAAATGTTTCAGTAGTAATGACAATAAAGTAAAGAAGCTGATGCATTTTAGTAAAGCTTAATTGAGAATATTTGAGGGATCCTACCTATAGTGTATTGGAGGGACTGGGAAATACCACCCCCCCCCCCCCAAACTTTGATGGCACAGAAAAATGTATAGGCAGTTTCAGATGTATTTGTTGTAAACTTAGTTTTGGAATAACTGGCCCAACCAGATGGCCTGAGATTCTTGGAAGTCCACTTCATGCCCAGCTTTGGGGAAGTTTTCTTTTGGAGGAGAATGAATATTGGGTAGTACTCTAGGCTATACTCTATCCCTTCTTAGCACTATTTTTTTGGCCAAGGGTCAGTCTCCCACTTATTCTTTAATGCCAGGTATGGTGAATCTTTTATTTTTAAATAAATATGAATCTTTTCTACTGTGTATGGAATACCCAATTGGTATTTATTTTAACTTTTCTTATAGAATCCAGGTTAAAAACATAAGGTAAGGGGGGCAGCTGGGTAGCTCAGTGGATTGAGAGCCATGCCTAGAGACGGGAGGTCCTAGGTTCAAATATGGCCTCAGACACTTCCCAGCTATGTGACCCTGGGCAAGTCACTTGACCCCCATTGCCTGTCCTTACCACTCTTCTGCCTTGGAGCCAATAAACAGTATTGATTCCAAGAAGGGAAGGGTTAAAAAAAAAATAAGGTAAGGATGAAAAATGAATGAAGTCATCTTTAACTCATTCTACTCCTTTTTCCATCATGACTAGCAATTTTTTTTTAAATTTTTTTTTTTTTTTAAATTTTTAACCCTTGTACTTTGGTGTATTGTCTCATAGGTGGAAGATTGGTAAGGGTGGGCAATGGGGGTCAAGTGACTTGCCCAGGGTCACACAGCTGGGAAGTGGCTGAGGCCGGGTTTGAACCTAGGACCTCCTGTCTCTAGGCCTGACTCTCACTCCACTGAGCTACCCAGCTGCCCCCATGACTAGCAATTTTTAAAAAGTGATTATATTCATTCTTGCCATCACAGGGCTTGTGTGAGATAGGCTATGCTATGTTTAATCTCCAGTTGGAATTGTAGTTTCTTTTCTCAACATGATGATTATATTGTATGGGATCATTCAAGGCAAAATACAGTTTGTCATTTGTCCAATGTAGTCATCTAGGCCTAGACATATAAAGATGAAGTAAGATCTACTTTTGCTCCACAAGTTTGTGTGTGTGTGTGTGTGTGTGTGTGTGTGAAGTGGAGGAGTAAGAGAAGTTCATTTTGGACCATTACTTAAAAAAAAAGAAAACAAAAAAAATTCATGCATTTTCTTCTGATTTTCTGATTTCTGATCATGTCAGACAATATCTTATATTGGTTTGACCTCCTTTTCCATTACCCATAAGAGCCTTTCTAGAATTCCATCCTGAAGCTCCTAATTTCACCTCACTCTTACCATCCAGGTGATGATCTACTTTACTGAGAAATTTGACCATTCCAGCTCCTTCGTTTTTCCTTCTTTATACCTTAAAACCTTCATCTCCATCCATCTTGTCTTTTCTTTTGGTGACTCTCCTCATCAAGGCTATCCCCCTTGTACTTATGCTCTTAATTCTCTATGTACTTGAGGACCTTGGTCTATTTCTTTCTCTCATTTTCCATCTCTCTACTACTACTCTGCTTACAAGCATGATCAGGGTTTCCCTATCCTTAAAAAAATGATTTTAACTTGATTTATCAAGCTACCACTACATCTTATTTCTTGCCAAAGTTTTTAGAAAGAATGGTCAGCTAGTAATTCCACTTCTGTGTCACATGCAAGATTACAACAGTTTCCATTTCAAGAGGAACTTGCAGTTATGTCATTGAATTTGGAAGTAAAAGGAACTTTAAAAGTCATCTAGCTTAACCCTCTTATTTTACAAGATGAGAAAACTAAGGCCTAGAGCAATGAATTGGTTTGACCAAGATCTTTGTAATAGGCAAATTTATAAATTAAGATTTAACCCTAAGCCTCTTAATAAACTTTTATTTTACTTCCTGTTGTTTTCCTCAAACCCCAATAAGGACCCATAGAGAGATAGTATCCAACCCTTGTGTTTTCCCCAGCTGGTTGATAACCAGTAAACTGTCAACTGTCATCTTGCCAACTAGAGTGATTTCACCTAACACCCACATCCCTTGTGAGAGGTCCCCTGTTAACCTGTGAAATCCTGTCACATGGGGTGTATGGGTGTGTCCTGGTTGTGTGTGTCACCTCTGGATTACCCCAGTTAGACAGTTACCAATTTCATCTTATAGAGGTGGAGTAGTGGAGCTGGGATGCAAACTTATTGTAGTGCTAAATCCAGCACCATATTATTATAGAAATTTAGTCCTAAATCCTCATTTTGTTTTATTAATTATTAATTTTATTTTTACCTATTTTGCATTACCTTAGTTTCTGAATATATCTCTCTCCATTCCTTCTAACAAATAAAAAAAGAACTATTTCTATCTCCAAATTCATTACTTTTTTTTATTTTTTTATTTTTAAACCCTTAACTTCTGTGTATTAGTTCCTTGGCGGAAGAGTGGTAAGGGTAGGCAATGGGGGTCAAGTGACTTGCCTAAGGTCACACAGCTGGGAAGTGTCTTGAGGCCAGTTTTGAAAAATTCATTGCTTTTTAAAGTATATCACTCACTTCTTTTGCAATGTTTTACCTTGTCAACTAAAACTACTCTCCAAGGTCCTGTTGACTTGTCAAATCAGATTGCCCTTTTTTGTTCATCCTCAGTCTTGTTGCAGCATTTGCACAGCACCATCACTTCCCTTCCCCACAACTATCTTCGTGCTTCCCTCCAATGGCTTCTGAATTTGCACTAGTCATTCTACTCCTACCTAACCATCTGCTCACGCTCCTTCTCAGGCTTATTTTCTTCCACGAAAACACTTAAAATGGACTTCCTTCAAACATCTACTTGTTGAGATCCTCTTCATTTCAAACCCAGTTCAACCTTCATGTTGGAAATTTTTCCTGAATTATCCAGTTATCATTGTTTTCTCTCTAGGAATTTAGACCTCTCCTAATCAGTATCATTGCCTTGATATATTTATTTTAAAGCTATATTACTATGCTAATCACTAAAGATTCAGATACAAAAATAGCATAGTTCCCCATTCAAGAAGCTTAGAACTCAGTAAGGATATAAGTTATATTCAATATGGAGTGCCTTGAATGGCAGACAAAATCACTTGAACTTTAAGCAGACATAATAACGGTGTTTAAGTGTTTAAAGGGCTTCCATGTGGAAGAAGTAGTAGCCTTGTTTCCATTTGTCCTCAGAGGGCAACAGCAGGAGTAATAATTGATAGAAGTTGCAGAGACAAATTGAGATTCAAGAAAAACTAGTGATTTTAGCATCGTCCAAAAGTAGAATAGGCTACCTCCAGAAGTGATAGGCTCCCTCTTGTTCCTCGGAGGTCTCCAGCAGAAGCTGGATGATCACTTCTGGTATGGTATAGTGGAAATTCTTTTGAGTATGGGTTGAACTAGATGGCCAATGAGGGCTTGTCTAATGCAAATCCTGTGGTTCTGTGGAAGACAATATGGAGCTACCAGAGCTATAAACAGGTGCTAGGATACCCCAGTTTAGAAGCTGCAAAAATTAAATAAGACTATGTAGTTCTTTAGCTGCATGGAAGCCACTATAATAACTTAATTTCTCCCTCTTACATAACTGAAATTGTCTTCAGTCATGTTATTTTAAAATCATGAATTCCAAAATAGATATGAGGGTACATTTGTTGCTACTTTGTCCAGGTACCAAAATGGCTAGTTATGGTTCTGGGAACTCCTGAAGATTATGAAGTAGAGTAATGAAATGATTCAAATGTATGATTAAGGGATATTAGTCTGGATTGAATTAGGAAGACAGTTCTTCAGAGAAAAATCTTTTAGGAGACTGAGTATTTTAGAGGAGTGGTAATGAGGACTTGTGCTAGGGTAGCAGCAGACTATGGAAGAGGTTTAGCATGTTACTTTGAAAGTTGTGCTGTCCTTCCTTCTGAACTTTATTTTTCTTGTGTGCATTTTTAAAAAAATGCTTCAGTGACTTTTGGTGACCCCTATTGTTAATTTTTCCCTCTCTTCAGGTTCTCCTCCCTTCCTCTTCATCTAAAAAGGAGAACACACTCCTTTTACAAATCTGCCCAACTAGGGAAGATGGTGGCAGGCTAGGATGAATTGGATTCCAGATCCAATTGAAAATTCTGAATAGGGTTTAGATATACAAGTCTAGAAAGAAATAAGAATCACTTAATTGTGGGTAGAATTCTATCCAGCCAAGGAATCTAGAACCCCTAGAATCCTGTGAAGAGACAAGCAGGGGTAAATGGAGAGCCAATGCAGGGCAATTCCAGGAGGCTTCTAGCAGTAGCAAGCACAGAGGGCAGAGAAAGTTGCCAGGCAAACTCAGCCCACAGACTTCCCAGCCTGTGGCATAAGGAGTCCATCTGAGAGGACCAGCCCCTGAGACAGCAGCTGGGGGGTGGGGGGGAGCAAACTAGGAGAGACTGCCCCTATATATAGCCCAGAACTGTAACAGGCCCAAAACTGAAGAAGGGTTTAGTCTTGACCACGACACTCAAGACTTGGGAGGTCGTGCCCTCAACATTAATTGCTGAGCTTTAGCCTTTCCTCCCACCCCCCAACCTAACATCTGAGGTTGATGAGATGAACAAAACAAGGAAAACTCTCAATAAGGGAATTCATCTATTTGAGATGCCCAAGAAGTAAAACCTCATTTGAGTGGTAACTATACCACAACTCCAATAAAGCCTCATAAAAATAACATTCTGAGTGCAAGGATTGCAAGATTATCACAAAGTAAAATGAGATACAACATGAAATCCTCAGGAGGGGAAGAATGGCATCTGTCAACTGAATAAATTCCACAGGATTGTGCTGAGAAGGGAAAGGAAATGATGATTTGGGTAGATTATGGATTATTATGGAAATATCATTTTTGTTAGATTTCAACCCATAAAACAACTTGGGAAGGTATAGAGGCTTAGGATAAGTAGTGCTATACATACGTGTGCAGAATGATTGAAAAGGAAAGCAGGGATGGAAAAATTGAAGTCTAGTGAATGTGAGGAAACTCAAGTTTATAGCACCAGCTGGAAGCTCACCCACACCCTCTTCCAGTGCCAGTACCTATGTGTGTCTGGGAAGCTGATGTAGGGGAAGGGGAGGAGAAATATGACCTCAGTATCATCCTAGGAAGGGAGAACATCCTGGAGTGCAAGAAGCTAAATAACAAAAGAACCCTATTCTAGCACCAGCCATTTTCTAGCTGGTCTGGCAGCTGCACGGGATAGGAAACTTCCTCTTATGCGTGACTGATTGATTGTCAAAAATGAGGGTTGTCATTGCCAACCCCATAGTGTTTCAAGGGCCAAGTAAGATCATGTAAATGAAATGATGATAACAATTTATATTGCTACAGTGCATTAGCGTTTAGAAATGACTCATTCATAACAAAACTGGATTGCAAAGTTCAGATATACACTTTTTATAGGGGAGTAACCTGAATCATGGGGAATAAATGGCTTTCCCAGCTAGGTTCACATAGCTAGTAAACACTTGACTCTGAGTGCATTGATCTTCAAATTCTGTTGTTCTGGCACCAAAAGTATTATTGAGATGGAATGTGGTTATATTAGTAATAGTAGTGTTTTAAGTTCCAAGTCAATAAACCAATTAAGTTAAAACTTCCACATTTAGACACACAGTTTTATAGATCTATATACAAATTTTTAGTAATTTGGGAAACTTTTCTAGGTTCTCTGTGTGTGTGTGTAGAACCACAGAACATAGCAGCTAGAATGGAATCCAACTATTTCATTTTGCAGATAAGGAGGTTAAATATTAAAGGGGTTAAAGTGCTTAATACTGAAAGTCTTATGTATATATTTACATCTGGTAACGAGTGGGTTCAGAACCAATGGTCTAGAAATTAGAAAAATCAGGGAATTCCCATCTTTTTAAGAGCCTTCTTTGACTAGAGAATGTGGTATTCAAGAAACCTAACATGAAAGTCCTAAATAATAAGTAAGTAGGTAAGTGAACAAATCTTAGAAACAATACATAATCATATTAAAGAGAATAGCAGTGAGACAACATGTACTATGTACCCAAAATATACTGCTCTTGGGGGGGAAAAAACTTATCCCTGAAAATATACATTAACAAAAAAGAAAAAATGGAGGAATGATGTTAACATGCAATTAAACAATTAGAAAGTCATCAAAATTATAATATTAAATGCAAAAGAAATCAAAGCAGAAATGAATAAAATTGAAAACAAATAAAAAAATAGAAAATCATCAGAAACTAAAAATAAATGACATGCCTAAGAAACTGAGAATTTATAGGAATAGAAAACACCAATCCCCCAAAACAAAAAAATACTCAAAGATCCTAAACAACCCTATTTCAAAAAAAATGGGAGGCTCTATGTACTAGAGATTCAAAAACAAAAGTAAAAATGTCCCTGATTTTAAGAAGCTTACTTTCTACCAGTGTATCAAGTGAATCCAAGGTGTATCATTTTAGGGGTAGAAAGGAGAGCTCCAGCAGAAAAAGGCTTCATAGTTCTTGAGCAGTCTCAAAGGACATAAATGGAGAATCATCATCTAGCACGGTGGCACTCCCAGGAGCCGGGGCCCAGAGCATCCTGAGTTCTATCCTGGGATTCTGCATAGGTGTGTGGCGCACAGAGGCCTCCTCAGCCCTCTGTGGGGCTTCAAGCTCAATAAGCTGGGCCTGACAAGCTGGCCCTAGATCCTCTGATGGTAGAAGACACGAAGGCTGGGTGATGGATAAGGCTGCCAGTGTGATCACCAAGATGTGCTGGTAACCACCAGGGCTTATAGGTGAACACCAAGCCCTTGCCTCTTTAACAGTGCCCAAGCCAAGTATTCGGTGAGGGGCTGTATGTATGCTCCACAGCAACTCTAGCTCCCTGGCTTGCGGTTGGGTTTGATGATAAAGTTGATTATGGGCTGGTTGTTGATGGGCTAAATGGAATAATGCTATTTCTGACTGCAGTTTGATAAATCCCTTCCCTATAGCTGTAGATATTTACTAGCCTGGGAAAGAATACCAATCTTCACTTGGATTAAGTTGTAACAGGGTTTATTGCTTTAACTGTAAGAACAGGACAAGGAAAGAGGTGTTGGGAAAATCCTATGCTAAGTCTATGGAACTAAGGTAATCTGTATCTGAGAGTAGTAGGCTGATATAGGCAGGAGACTCTTCCCCCTCTCACAGTCCCTGGTCCAGCCCGGCCATGGCCTGAACCAAAGAAAGGGAGGGATAGTGATGTTCTTCTTGGCAGCTGTGTTGTTGTTATCTCTCAGCTCAATTTGGTAACAAAGTGAATGAGACTTCTTGTGGTAATGAGGTATGGATGCTGGATTAGCAGGTCTATGGCCTACCCTCCCTTGACCACTCTCTCCCAAAGTTCCCTCCTCAAAACCGAGGTCCTGGGTGGCAGAGCCCATGGGCTTTTATAGAGGTGGTCCCAACTGTCTTTTGCCCTTGGCTCATGCCCCCTGGGTAAATTCCAAGTTCTGTAACTGACAATCCTGTCTCTCAATCTGTTGTCCATCTTTTCCAGAAGTTTCTTGTTACACCTTTGACCCCTGTCCTTAATTAGAGTGGTTTTTCTGACTATTAAAAAAAAAAAAAAAAAAGGACATGATTGTTGTTTTTTTTTAGGAAAATTTTCCATGGTTACATGATTCATGTTCTTACTATCCCCTCTACCCTCCTTAAGCCACTCCCCCCCAGCCAAAGCGCATTTCCACTGTCTTTAACATGTGTCATCGATAAAGACCTATTTCCATATTATTGATAGTTGCCCTGAGGTAATCGTTTCTAGTCTACATCCCTACTCATGTCTGCATCAACCCATGTGTTCAAGCAGTTGTTTTTCTTCTGTTTCCTCTCCTGTAGTTCTTCCTCTGAATGTGGGTAGCATCTTTGCCATAAATCCCTCAGAATTGTCCTGGGTCATTGCATTGCTGCTGGTACAGAAGTCCAAGACATAAGCAATTTTAAGAGTTAGAGATGGGGAGAAAGTACATGCCAAAATGGGCAACAGCTAGTATCTAGAAATAAAGATTGTATAGTCATGCAAGAAACAGTAAGAAGGCCAGGGGAAAGGTGGTGGCAGTGGGACAAAATCATTAGATCCAAAGAGCTCAGAAAACAATCTGGGTGGTAGCAATTGGGATGGAAAAGATGAAACATAATGAAGATTCCAAGGACAGTTAATAGGACTTGGCTGGGTGACTAGCCATTTACTTTCCAAAAATGACCTCCAATGACATCCATTCTAATGTCAATTACAAAAACATCTGCCTGCAAAAATGCTCCTGGATTGTAGAATTTTAAAACTCCTTATATTTACTACCATTTGAACAACAAATCTCCTGGCAGTGAACATAAATTGCCTGAAGAGATACTAATCCCTTGGGTTAGAGTTTCAAAAACGAGTAACATTCTTGTTTATCTGCAATCTGGTTCTCTTAGTCTCCATCTCAGATATGTATGCAAACAGCATGGATGAAATAAAATATCTCCCAAGAGAATACTTTAACATCCCCTAAACAATTTGCTATTAATGCTCAAATCCCAGTCTTGGAGTATAAAAAGTGAAATTAAACATACCAAGTTGTTTGTAATTACATACGAACATTGTTCAATTATAGATTAAGTTCTCTTTCTCCAAATAACTTTTCTAAATATGTGCTAAATACTTACTGATTCTTATTCCATTTCTCTATGTATTTAATAATAAAATAACATTGTGGAATTATAGATTATTAATTTTTAGATGAGTGTAAAAATGTTTGATATGTCAATTACCTAACAAGTTAAATAATAAAAACTTACTAGATTCTAAAAAAAAAACAAAAAAACCCTCAAAAAACTAATCATATAGTTCATCTAATTCTTCACCATGGTAAATGAGTCGGATTTCATGATGAAAAACAAATGCCATGGAGTCATCTTTTAGTACAGTGAACATTCAAATGGACATAATTATAATTAAAAAAATAAAAACATAGTAATAAGGGGCAAGCCAAAAGGATTGACAAATTTTCTAGATTTTTTAAAAATATAAATAGTACCAACATATATAATTTTCCATTTCAGTTTCTAATTTCTTTATTGGACTAGGGAAGGAAAGGGAATTTTGTTTCCAAAACTGGAACATTCTCACTAATGAGCTGAGTTTTGATACAAATTATATCACAATTAGGTAATGTACGATTTTTGATGCTGTACATTCACTTGAAGCAAGCATAATTTGACATCTACCTAAACAATTCTGGCCATATCAGAGGAGAGAAGGGAGCCTATTTAAGAGATGTTGCAGAGGCGAAATTGCCAAGCCATGTCAACATATTGCATATGGGTGGTGGGAGATTCTAGTGAGGAGCCCAGCATAAATCCTAAATTAGAATTTTATCAGCAATATCTGATAAAAATGTTTTACCCCTTAGATAATTTTTTTCTTCTTGCTCTATCTCCACTGATTTTGTTTGTCCAAAATTATAATTTATAGAACTAAAATGATCTATTTTCTTGGCCAACTTTATTACTTTGTTTCATTGCTCCATATATTAGTAACCAGAAGCATAATGGGAATTGAAAGTTATCTTGCCTCAAACCAAACGTCAATTGGGACTGAGCGATTTCCCACCAAGAGTGAAACAAAGTTAGTAGAAAACAGATTTAAACCAAGGGGTTAATGTTATGACATGAAAATGGTGAAGAGGCAGCTTCAAAAAAGTGTTCTGACTAGGACAAGTCCCAAGGTCCTATACACTTCCTTTCTCCTTGTTGGTGTGAGCATCCTTTGTGGGAGTCTGTCCCTGTGGGTATGGTGGGGGAAAGAGAAAATAATTTTCTTCCTAACTTTGCTGTTCTGTTTAAGTGCCTTTGCTTTCGATTCAATGTGTCCTCTGCTTTGGCTGAGAAAAGGGAAACATGGTTTTGAATAGACATAGACTGTAGGGTACCTGGAACTGTTGGTTTCCCTGTGTCCTACTAGAAACCAGCTAGACCCCTTTCCCTAACCACTTCCTTTAGATTTTCCTTTCCTTCTTGTAGGGATTGTCTATACTTTAGTATTCATTTTTAGTGTGAAACTGTTCCTTTCCCAGGTCCATGGCCAATTTTCAGGCAGAAGCAATAATTTCCAAAGGCTAAAGGAGATGCTTGGCTCCTAGCACGATTCTTGTAATTATATATTTTTTTAAGTATATAGATCTACACAATTGCCATAAGCACATATACCCAAGTTGCATTTTTGTAGAAAGATATTATTCCTAATGCATCCCCACAAAAAATCATGGATATTTTCCCATCTTTTCTCCTCTTTAGACTCTTATACTTGAGAGCAGGAATTTTTAGCCTTTTTGTGCCACGGACCCCTTTGGCAATCTGAAGAAGCCAAAGGATTGATATCTTCTTGGAATAACTGAGTAATAAGTTATAAGTTCTAATAACCTGGAAATAAGTTAAATTTAAATAATTGAAAGAGATGTTAAATTTCAGTTAGAGGAAGGTGAAAATAAAGATATACTTTTTTCCCTATCTAATTGCACAGTTCCCCTGAAATCTACCAGGATTCTTTGGGAGTCTGTAGGTCCCAGATTAAGAAGTGGAATTCTAGAACTAATCACTACCAGATTTACTTTAATACCATGGCTATGTAGGAACAGAGGGAAGTTCAAAAATAGAGTTGAATTTGATTGAGAGGCGCTATTAAGATGTCACATCTCCTTAGCAAAGGACACTTCTTCCAACTGTCTTATCTGTGAGGTGGCCCACATGCCCCATTCCAATTTTAGCCCCATGACTTGAAGGTGCTATTTAGCAGTGTTAAATATTCCTGGCACCTGCATGCCTATTTTCTATGGTGTAAGAGACAAAATCTGCCCAGTTCCACTCTGTGTTCTACACTCTGTGCAGTGCCAACAGCCCAGAGATAGACTTGTCAGTTGCCATTGACTCACCATGTAAGTTATCAGTGCCAAGTCCCAAAAGGCATCCCAGAAGCAAAAAAAGAGAGAGAGAGAGAGAGAGAGAGAGAGAGAGAGAGAGAGAGAGATTGGCTCTATGTTCTGATTTAGAGAGCTTTATTTACCAAAAAACAGTTACACTCTATAAAGGTGCCTTGGTTGTTTCAAAATATCTGTTCAACATTTTTCCCTCTGTTCTAAAATACCATATTAAACAGATCATTAAAGCTGGATAAAGTTTTTTGGTTTTTGTGGTGAAGATATCAAGATGCATTATTAAATGAAAACAGATACTAACATGAAAAAACTTAACCTTTCATGAAGAATCACAGCCAAGAGACCCTAGTCTTAAGCTAAAATACCTCCCAGAAGAAGCCATTCTATTTATTCTGTGTGTTCTAATAACCCGGCAATAGAATCTAAAGATGACTGGAAGAAGGAAGTGATTCTTTTGGTATTTCATTCAGGTCCTAGATTACTTCCTTGGAAATAAGTTAAATATTTTGGAAGTTATTTTTAACCCTTCCAGTCCATTAGCAGTGTAATAAAGTAAGTTTACTGACAGATGGCAGCTCAAGCACTGGATGGAACATCATTAAGTAGGCTATCCAAAGAGAATAAACTTTTTCAAAAGTTCAAATCAGGACAGAGAAAAGTCACTTCTAAAACACTACCCGAGTATTGTGCCACAAAATCATTTAAAAAGTCCAGAGTCCAATACATTCATACTATGTTCTTTCCAAACAGAACACACCCATTGGCTTAAATAAAAAATCCATGTTCTCAGGTTTTAAAAGGCATCTCCTATCCTTTTCCTTCTCTGCCTAACCACCTTAACCCGCCTCCCCCCCCCCCCCCCAATCTCTTTACACAGTCCTATCACATCTTCATCAGAGTACTTGACAACTGGAGCAATATGGGACAGAGGAAGGCTTGAGAAGATCTCATCTCAGTAAATCTTGGTCCAACATACTTAAAAAAAAACAACCCAAAAACCAAAGAACCACAACATGCAGGTTAAAAGCTTATATTTCAGGTGAGAATCTCATTATAGTAAGATTTAATAACAGAATCACATGTACAAAACATGAGCATTGACGAGTAGAGAGCAGCATCCATTTCATTCCAGTTTGGTAGATGCATCTCATGTGAAGGTACAAAGGGAACATGAAATATATATAAATTCAAAGGCCTGGGGAGGCTCTGAAGGCAGACACCAGCTTAGGAAGCAGAGGCCTGAGAACCGCTCTTCTGATTCAATTCATGCTTTATCTTGCAATCTTCACAGGTCTGGAGGCAGTGCCTAAAGCCAGGAGGGAGAGATTGAGAGAGGGAAGGAGGGAGGGAAGGGGGAGACAGACAGACAGACAGGAAGGGAGAGACAGACAGACAGACAGACACAGGGAGGGAGGGAAACAAGAAGGGAGGGAGAGGGGAATGCTCAATGTTCCATGTCTCTCAAGGCTTTCTGCTTTTGACAGACTATTAAGGGACAGGCTCTGGGCTGTCATGGTTTTAAGAACTCCTGCCAAAGCCAGGAGCTATGAATATGTATTAACTAATTCTAGTAGTTTCTGGTTTATATGGAACCAGTTTACCAACACAATTTAGCAACAACACAAAAATTGATCTAAAGTAAAAAAAAAAAATGTCATTTCTAATCCTTTCTTTGTCCAGTTATTTTAAGATCATTGTAATCATGCCTACATTACACAGCAAAGATTTATATATTATATATAATGTACATATAGACAAACATGTATAATATACCTTATACTATGCACAGTACACATGTATACACATATATCCACACACCAACATATGTAATATATACATATAAAACACGTAGAGATGTATATAAAACATGCATAAGTATTACACATATACAAACATGCATATAAATCGTGTGATATATAAAACATGTGATGCATGTACACAATATATAAAACATGTAACATGTATATAAAATATGTAACATGCACATAAAATTCATGTATACAGACATGTAACATGTGTATATAAGTGTGTGATGCATGGCCATAAAACAAGTAATATATGTATATAAAACATGTAACATGTACATAAATGTGTAATATATGCCTATAAATGTAACATGTATATAAAATGTGTAATGTCTATTTATAAAATGTGTAATGTCTCTCTATAAAATATGTATGTGTGTGTGCTCAATCATTTCAGTTGTGCCTGACTTTCCGTGGGCTCTGGTTTGTTAATGTGATTGTGGACAAATGACGGCTCCTCAGACTCGGTTTCCGCGTCTGTAAAAGGGAGACATTCAAATGGCCTGCCTAACTCAGAGGCCCTTATAAAGAATCAAATGAAATAAATAAATGTATATTCAAGTACTTGTCACAAACAGAGGCTCCTGCTTTTCTAGAAGTAGGGAAGCCATTAGGAGGAGGGCAGGCTAGAAGAAGTCTTCAGGAAACCTGGGCTAGACCAATCTAGATTTCGTCAGATTTCCGGCAGGAGGCAAAGAGTTTCTGGAAATTATTTGGAAGGCTTCAAATGACTGGTGAGTTCTCATTCAGTTCTTGCCCCCTATCCCTTCTCTCTTCTGGTTCCTTTCCCCAGCAGGATGAAACACTCACCTGTTATGGCCTGGACCAAAACCTGCCCCGCGGAGTTCGAATTCTATGGTGTGAAATTTATTTTGGCATGCTCCTATGTATGACACCTTCCCCAAGCCAAATCCCAAGATACCAGCAACTGTGAAAAGAGGTTATCAAATGTTAGCCTCTATTTAAAAACAGATTTAAGGTTCAGACTCTTACCCAGCGATTACCTATGTACTGCTTTAAAGCAGAAGCCGTGATCATCTCTTTAAGAAATTGATTTACCAATCCTTCTAGAAAATGCCCTCCTTAAAGGAAAAGCATTTATGAAGGCCTTGCTATACACCAGACCCTGTGCTAAGCTCTGGGGACATACATAGAAACACGTAAGATACCCTGCTCCGAAGTTCCTGGAAAGACAACCCAATTGAATAAGGGCAGAGCTGGAAAGTGGGGCAAGGATACCGGGGAGCATGGCGGCTTGGTTTTAAGAAAGATATGGTGAAAGCTGTTCTCTCAGAGGCCAGGAGCCTGGGGAGGAGGGCAAGTCCAAGTTCTGGTGGGAAGAGGAGGAAGGATAGAATATAATCAGCAAGATTTGAAATGGCCTCCATCTGCTGGGATAATTGGCTATTATTGATAATACTATGATCCAGGACAATTCTGAGGGACTTAGGACAAAGAAGCTGTCCACCTCCAGAGAAAGAACTGTTGGAGTCAGACTAGAGATAAAAGTATATGATTTTTCAATTGTTTGTTTGGGTTTTGTGCTTTGGGCTTTAGGTTTTTTATAAGATTACTCACAAGAATGCACAATATGGAAATTTTTTAAAAATGTAAAAAAGGAAATGACCCAAGTTTCCTCTATCTCCCATATTATTTCTACTTCTGATTCTTAAGGTGGATAACAGAGTATTAATAAAATGTATGATTTTTATTACAGATATCATCTTATTCTAAAGTTAGGTGTTCATACTCAACCTGTAGAAAATATACCACAATCAGTCCCCACATACATACATCTTCTACTTTTAGAGCCTGTGTTTGGCTTGATTGCCATACAGTGAAATTCTGACCATGCTTCTAGGTAGTTCGGTGAATTAAACACAAGATCTGAATCAGGAAGTATTTCAGTTTGGCCTTAGACACATGCTGGCTGTGTGACCCTGGGCAAGTCACTTAATCTCTGGTTGCCTCAATTTTTTTATCTGTAGAATAGGGATAAGAAAGCAGGCTGTTGTAAGGATCAAATAAAATAATACTTGCACAGTGCCAGGCTCTACACAAATGTTAGTTATCAGTTGGTTGAATATTGTCCTTTTACTCAAAGAGTACCAAAATTACTCCACTGGTGATATCTTTTGATACTTGAATAAATTGGATTTAATCGAGACAGAGCTGCACAAAATCACTGGCCTCACTCTCTTCTAGAGTCATTGAAGTCCAGTGGCAAGACAGAAGTCAAGATGGCGGGTGATGGCTTGGGATGCAGTAGATGACTTTGGCTTCTTTAATGTCTAACTGGGCTCTACTGGGACACTACTGAAAGCACTAAGCACCTGGATAAAGGCAACAAGGAGAGAAATGCCCATTTTAATAGACTAACTAATGAACAGAAAAAGGAGTCCTCTGGACCCAAGGACTGTCCTTGGTGGATTTCTGCTTTGCTTGGTGGTTGAGGATTTCTAACTGCTTTGAATAGCTCCCAGTGCTCTTTGTTCCAGCCAAACTATTCTTCCTCTGTTACTCATATGGAAAATCCTTAAGGGCAGGGACTATCTTGTTTATTTGTATTTGAATCCCAGAACCTAACCCTGGGTCTGGCATATAAGTAAGTGTGTAAGTGGAATTGCTCATCAGCTCCAGGAGGGAGGAAGTTAGGGAGGAGGGAGAGAACATGAATCATGTAACCACGGAAAAATAACTCTCAAATCAACAAACAAACAAACAAACAAACAAAAATAAATAAGGGAGGGTTCAGTTTATGCTTTTTTCCCTCTTCATTTCCATCCCCTGTTTCTACAGTGCATCCCTTCCTTCCTTATACCTCATAGAATCCCTCATTTCCTTCAAGCAAGGGCTTGGATGGAGAGCCAAGGCTCTCCTGTATTTAAATATGACCTGAAACACTTCTAAGCTGTGTGACCCTGGGCAAGTCACTTAACTCCCACTGCCTTGCTTTGCTACTCTTCTGTCTTAGAATTGATACTAAAAAGGTAAAGGTTTTGAAAAAAAGTAGCTCAAGCAGCCCCTTCTTCAGCACAGTCTTTTCCAATTACACCAACTATGAGTGTCCTCTTTCCAAACACTACTGTATTTATTTTGCTTTTATTCTATTGATGCTTATAAATGCACTTGATGTTTCTGCCAATAGGATGTAAATTTTTAGCGTTTAGATCTGGCCAGGTTATTCCCCTACTCCCTACTCGATAAACTGCAGTGACTCTCTGTTACCTCCAAAATTCTATGTTTGGCATTTAAGCCCTTGACAATCTGGCCCCTTCCTCCCTTTCCTATCTTCTTGTGCTTAACAGCCACAATCCAGCTACATGAGTCTACTTGTATTTCCTCACACAACAATTTTCTATCCCATGACTTTGTGTCTTTCTCTATATCTGGATGTCTGGAATGCTCCCATTCCTCACTTCCCTCTTCCAGTCCCTTCAAGATTCAGCTCAAATCCCACCATCCTTAGGAGCCATTCCACAGTTGTTTCCTTTAGTAGAAACAGAAGTCACCATCAAAACGCTTCTTCCTTCTGAGATTGGCATGGGACCCAGGGTTTCCCTCTGGACAGCCCAAACTCCAGAAGTGTCCCAGGTTTAAAAGGACATAGGAAATTCTTTTCTGATTCCCGAAAGCAACATTCCCCCTTCCACTTTCCTCTGGATCTTCTTTTAACATAGATATGTACCTCCCAATTGCCCCCTGATAAGTACTGGAAAATAACCAATCCAATCATCTCTTGAATTCCACAGATCATTCCTTGTGCCCTTGGAACACAAACCATCACCAGACAGCCCTTATATATCCAACCCAATGAATTACCTCATTCCTGATTCAATCCCCTGCCCCTTATCCTGTAACCCCTGTTGTCAAAGGAGTATAAAAACCCCAGACCCCATTTCCTCATGGAGGCAGTGTTCCATCTGCACACTATCTCCCAGCTGTTTGACACTGCTTCCAAATTAATAAATTTCTCTTTTTCGTTTTTAAGCTAATTTTTGGAGTCTTGCATTCTTACAAAAGGGTACCTGCCCCAAACCTAGGGTTTTATCTCAAAGCTCTCCCACAACAAGATGATTAACATTTGCATGTCTGCCTTCTTAAAACATAAGATGCTTGAGGGTGGGGACTGGCTGTTTTCTATCCTTGTATTTCCAGGACTCGGCACAGTTGTGACACATCATAAATGCTTAAGAAATGCTGACTGCCTGGATGGATCCCCCCTCCAAGTGTGAATTCTTGTTTGGTTAGCTTTTAAGATTTATGTGCTAATGCTGGGTTTGTGCCCTAAAGAGATAATAAGGAAAAAGACTTGTACAAAAATATTTATAGCCGCGCTCTTTGCAGTGGCAAAAAACTGGAAAACCAGGGTATGTCCTTCGATTGGGGAATGGCTGAACAAATTGTGGTATCTGCTGGTGATGGAACACTATTGTGCTCAAAGTAATAAAGAACTGGAGGAATTCCATGTGAACTGGAAAGACCTCTAGGAATTGATGCAGAGTGAAAGGAACAGAACCAGGAGAACATTGTACACAGAGACTGATACAGTGTGGCCCGATGAATGTAATGGACTTCTCTACTAGCAGCAATGCAATAATCCAGGACAGTCCAGAGGAACTTATGAGAAAGAATGCTATTCATATTCAGAGAAAGAACTGTGGAAATGGAAATACATTAGAAAAAATGTGATTGATCACATAGTGCGATAGGGATATGATTAGGGTTGTGTTTTTTTTTTTAAAGTCCATTTAATTAATTAAGGATATTAAGGATAAAGATCATGGTTTCATGATTCATGTTCTTTCCCTCCTCTCCTCCCACTCCCCTCTCATAGACAACAAGTAGTTCCACTGGGTTTTACATGTGTCATTGATCAAGACCTATTTCCATATTACTAATATTTGCACTAGAGTGATCGTTTAGAGTCTACATCCCCAATCATATCCCCATAGAGCCATGTGATCAAGCAGTTGTTTTTCTTCTGTATTTCTACTCCCATAGTTCTTTCTCTGGATGTGAATAGCGTTCTTTCCCATAAGTCCCTCAGAATTGTCCTGGGTCATTGCATTGCTGCTAGTAGAGAAGTCCATTATATTTGATTGTGCCACAGTGTATCTGTCTCTGTGTACAATGTTCTCCTGGTTCTGCTCCTTTTGCTCTGCATCAATTCCTGGAGGTCTTTCCAGTTCACATGGAATTCTTCCAGTTTATTATTCCTTTTAACTCAATAGCATTCCATCACCAACAGATACCACAATTTGTTCAGCCATTCCCCAATCGAAGAACATCCCCTCATTTTCCAATTTTTTTGCCACCACAAAAAGTACAGCTATAAATATTTTTGTACAAGTCTTTTTCCTTATATCTCTTTAGGGTATAAACCCAGCAGTGCTATGTCTGGATCAAAGGGCAGGCAGTCTTTTAAAGCCCTTTGGGCATAGTTCCAAATTACCTTCCATAATTGGGGTTTTGATGTTAAAGGATCTCTCTAGTACAGTTTTGAATAACACGGAAATAGGTTTTGAACAATGATACATGTTTAACCCAGTGGAAATGCTTGTTGGATTTAGGAGGGGGGGAGGAAAGAGCCAGGGGAGGGGGGAAGATCATGAATCATATAACCATGGAAAAATATTCTAAATAAAAAAAGGAAAAAAAATTTAAAGTTACCAAAAAAAAAAAAAAAGACTTACGTGCTACTTTCGGCAATGATCCAAACCTTGGGTTTGAGGCTAAGTAACCTAGGAGCAATAGAATATAGTGATAAATTATTTCAATCTTCAAGTAATTTAAATTCACAAAATCAAGAAAATTTGACCATTTGTCCCTTATAAAGAATCATTCTGAAAAACTTACACAGTTCTGTTAAAAAACAAACTGATATGGTTCATTGAGATTTATATATTAATGACATCACCTCAGAGTTTATAACTTAAATATATAATTGGATCTGAGGAAGAGAATTCAGGACAAGCAAACAAAATCAAATCCAGACAGAGTTCAAAAGAACACAGTTCCCAATCTGACCATTCTTCCTCCTCCTTCCTTCGTTCCTTCGTTCCTTCCTTCTTTCCTTTGTTCCTTTATTCCTTCATTCCTTCCTTCCTTCCTTCCTTCCTTCCTTCCTTCCTTCCTCCCTCCCTCCCTCCCTCCCTC
>NC_058135.1:166307333-166371875 GCF_016433145.1 Gracilinanus agilis | reverse complement strand
ACACACACACACACACACACACACACACACACACAAGCTCACACTCAATTTCTTTTTGAACACGAGGAAATTAACAAAATTCAGCAAAGGAAGGGCACATACATTCCTTTGCCTGGGCAAAAAGATTCAAATTTAAACCATTCAGCATTCCTTCCTGAGTCTACACCATTCTATCTTGAATTCAAACTCATCCCATTTTATCTGTTCTCAGAAACCAAGCAAAGTTCTGCCTGGTTAGTACTTGAATGGCATACCAAGTACTGAAGCCTTTTTCTTGGGAGGGATCCTAGTATGGTAGAGAGGAGAAAAAACTGAAATAGTCATGGAGATTTGACAATTAACTAATTAATATAGACAGCTGAGTATAGAATTTTAAAGAGCATTTTTAAAGGAGAATTTTTAAGATGGAAAAGACTTTAAATATTAAATACAGTGGAAAGAGTGCTAGTTTTGAAGTCCAGAGGACCTGAAATCAAATACCAACTCTGTCCCCTTGCTATCTGTGTGACTGTAGATAAGTCATTAATTTTTGTTTTTCAGTTTCTTTGTCTACAAAATGAAGGAGTTAGACTAACTGACCTCTAAGATTCCATATCATATTAAATGGATGATATTAGTAATTTCTTATTTCCTAGTTGTATCTACCACCAAGACAGAGGTATAGTAAGGAACAGAAGCCTGAGGAAGTTTCAAAATGACCTCCCCATCCTCTGCTTCATCTCCATCTTTTTCATGGGTACACACCTCCCTGCCATCTAATCAAGACAAATCTTCCAAGCAGTAATTAAAAAACTGCTCATCTTCAAGGGGAGCTGAAAGAAAAAGCTGAAACAATTAGCTGGCTCTGACAAATAGCATGGCTCATTTTCCTCTCTCTCTCTCTCTCTCTCTCTCTCTCTCTCTCTCTCTCTCTCTCTCTCTCTCTCTCTCTCCTCTTTCTCTTCTTCTTTTCTCTGTCTCTTGTAAAGGTGGGGCACCAGGGATGTTATTATTATTTTTAAAATGTAACCTAAATGGTTGTGGGTTCACACTGGATTGAAGGAGAGACAGGACCAACCAGGATAGGGAGACCAGGGTTTACTGCCAAGCTTTAAACTCACACAGGAATGGCAGTTGGCCCAACAGTCACCAGCAGGCAAAAGGTAAAGTATTTAACAGTTTAATTGAGGGTAACTAAATAAAGGATGGGATAGGGGATTCTACACTTGAAACCTAAGGGCAAAACATAGGGGGTAGGGAAGGATTTAACTACACTATCCTATTGACCTAAGCCAGGCAAGGCCCAAAGGAAGCAGTACTGAAGTCACAGGGAAAGTTTCTTCAAACCTGGTTCCAGCCAGGTTTGGTCAGCTCAGCTAAAGGGCCTGAAGGTGGTTTTGGGTTCTCACAGTAAATCCAAGGATGGTCACAGGATGCCAAGAGCCAACTCCACCAGGTGATCCAAGGTACCCAGGTAGGGAGAGTGAGTTTGAAATGCTGTCCACCAGATCCCAAACCACTTCCCCACTTGGTGCAGCTATGCAGGTCTGCTGTCCACTTGCTGAAAGCCTTCACCTCTCAGGATCCCAGGGACCTGGATGCAATTTTTCTCAGATCTCCCAGGGTTAGCAACAGTTATGTCCAACCACTAATGGAGTCTTTCTCAGAGCACAAGCCCCACTTCCTGCTCCTTCATTCCATCTTGGAATCCTCCAGCCCTTCCTGCTAGGTCCAACACTAACACTAAATTAATTGCTAAATAACCCTCACAACACTCTGTCTCTGTCTCTTTCTCTGTCTCTGTCTCCTTCCTTTTTTCTTTTCTTCCTTCCTTTTTCCCTTCCTTCCTACCTTTCTTTCTTTCTTTCTGAAAAGCACATAGGTGACTTGGATGATTTAAAAAAGGACGTTTCTTATCATCATTTTTGGTGTTCTGCACTTAAAATAGTCTGCCTAATCTATGGGGCAAGTTGAGAACAAGAGGCAAATAGGGAAATGGGTTCTGATCCTTAGAACACTTCAGAAGAGCAGCCAGTAGAGAGGGGGCTGCCACTTAGGCAGAAGACCCAATGGCAGAATTAAGCAGGTAAAGGAATAGTGTCATGAGTGACTTCTCTGTCATTGCTAGTTAATAACATCACTACTTCTTACAGTAGTAGAGTTGCTCTAGAATACTGGGATTAAATGACATCGGCATATTATAACCAGTAGGTTTCTTCCAAAAAACTTGAACTCAGGTCCTCCTGGTTGTGAAGTCAGCTTTCTATTTACCAAACACCATATTGCCTCTTAAATAACCAAATATTTAAAATCATACCTTTGTGGACAAGTCCTTGAGTAATAAGCATTCCTACCAAGGCAGAAGGGAGAGCTGCAAAAATGAAGATGGTTCTGAATATTAATATTTAAAGTCCCCCAAATAAAAGTCTCTCAAATAAGAAATATTCAATAAATTATAACTGTTACTTAAATATTGCAATGTTAATTACATTTTTATTCACTGGAATTAAATTTAAGTTTAATTAAAGTATTATTTTTAATGATAATGTTTAAAATCTCCTGAATAAAATTTGAAAGTTGCCCCTCCCAGAAATCTACATTCTGAAAACCTTGCCTAGAAGAAATGAGTAAGAATTGCTCTGAATGAGTTCTCTTTTAACATAATATCACAGAGTGATAGCTCCTTCAGTGTCCCCAGGGTATACTGAAGCATCAGGACCAGGGTACACAGGTCTGAAGCTTGAGCTGTTCAGGTTCTGATTACATGCTTTATTCTCCCATGATGTACTATGTGCTACATTGCACATGCGTGTGTACACATACACATATCACAGTTGGCACTAGTCTTGAATTTTAGGATTTCTGAGACAAGAAACTCTCTCTGAAAAGTTCTATTTCTGTTTAATCTAAGTGCCAAAGTGACCTCTCACACACAGCAGAACATGGTGACAAATGCAAGACTTCCTAGCAACCTTGAAAAAAAAAACCAGCAGCAATATTTTTTTCATTTAGCACTTACATGGCTTGCCAATAATCAGCAAGAAGGTCATACTGATGTATTAGCCTACCACACCACTGTAAATTACTTTTAAAAAATCATCAGAACTTCTTTGGGAACGATGGGGTGCCAGTTTGTAGGGGCACAGTGAACAGTCATGCTGAAGCAAGATGCATGGGAGTTACTAGACTAACTTCCAGAGAATTGAAGCAGAGTCAACAGAGGCTTTTCTCCAATGGCCAGGTGTGCCAAAAAGTGGCAAGTATTGTGCAAGTCAGGTCAGACACTGGGGAATCAAAGAAAGGCAAAAGCACCACCTCTGTCTTCAGGGAGTTCACAAGGAAAAAGATGACATGCAGACAACTATGTATCTGTAAAATGGATACACTGGAGACAGTTGAAGGCAATATTGGAGAGAAGGTACCAGCACCAGGCAAAACCAAAGGAACAGATACACCAATACCAAGTGGAGTGGGATATTTTAAAGTCAAGTCCCCTTTGACTAAGATGACAACAGGCTTAATGGCTGGCACCTAAATCTAAGCTCTTTTTGGCAGCTATTTAAGTGGCTTAGTAGGAAAGTGTCAGACTTGCAATTGGGAAGACACAAACTTCAGATTTTGCCCCAGACATTTGTGATTCTGAAAAAGTCAATCTCTCTGCCCCAGTTTCCTCATCTGTAAAATGTGGACAATAATAGCACTTGCCCCCCCAATAGTTGGTATGAGGATCAAATGACATCATTTATAAATATATATATCTATATGTATAAACTTATAAATATTTATATTATATTTACTCATAAATTTATGTTTATTTATAATGTTTATATGTTATGTTTATTTATAATTTTATAAATATTTTATTTATTTATATTGTATATTTATACATTTATAAATATTTACATTTATATGTTATCTCTCAGCCCCATGCCCAAGGTCTGCACTCTCCAGCCTCCTGGGGTCTCAAGTCTTGCTGCTCTCAGGGGCAAGCTCCTGGTAGTGCCAGCTAGCTGCCTAGGGGCTAGATTTTGTGCCCCTGCTGGCTCTAACTCTGGAGCGGAGCCTCTGACTCTGGTACTGTGGGTGGGGTGGGGAAGGGTTGATCAGCTCTCATTTTGATGGGGGCTATTTCCCCCCTTATAGCGTGGAAGTGCCCAAATTCCACATACCTTCGATACTGTGACCTATTGTGGGGTCCCTTCTTTCATCTGGATTTTTTTTTTTTTTTTTGTCCTTTGTAGGTATGCTGGTGGTCAGTAGTGAGGAGAGTAAAAGCGTCCTGCTTCTACACTGTAGCCATCTTAACCCAGAACTACATTTATATGTTATATATCTTTAAATATAGATAAAGCACTATGCAAACCTTAAAGTACTATATCAATCAAGGTATTATGATTATTTGATAAATAAAGAAACTGAGGTCTGAAGAGGTTAAGCAACTTTTGAATGCATGAATTAGATTAAAATTTTAATAGTATATAAATAGAGTCATAATGTGAGTATGAAACTTCCTACCCCTTTTTATGATTATAATAGTATTAGCTTCTATGATTATTTTCATAACACAATCATTAGCTTTGACTCAAATAATATAGTTTGCTTTATAAAAATCATAAACATTAGTTAAGAAAAATACAGTTTAGGGTAGTATAAAATCTTGTTTACATCTTGACCTTAAGCCTATAACCCAAGAGTTTCCATTTGGCCCACCACACACTCTTTTTTTGTATAACAAGATAGTTGGACAAGGGGTGGAGGAATACTCTTTTTTTGTATAACCAGATAATTTGACAAGGGGTGGAGGAATACTTTTTTTTGGTATAACCAGGTACTTGGACAAGGGGTGGAGGAATATTTTTTTTTTAATAACAAGATAATTGGACAGGCACCCAACTGTTGACTCAGCATTTCATAATACTTGTCAGGAGAAAGACAACTAGCCCCTAATCCCTTATGGCAGAGGCCTTGGAAAGGTCATCTACAATAATAAACATAAGTTACCACCCACAGCAATTTTTTTAATACTTTCTAGCTTAATCAGCACTGACATCATTAATTAAGACCTGCCCATTTGTTGATTGTATTTGCTGTGGTGGTTTCTTGGCATAAAAAAGGTTATTTCCTATGCATCAGGGTCTCTGGTTCTGATTGGACCAGGGTCTGGCTTTGTTGGGAGAACTGGCCACCTCTCAATAAACCTATTAGCTTAGAGTTTTTGAATTGGTAAGATAAATTTTCACCACATTGTAGAAATGTTATTATGGTACAACTCTAGGAAGTATACCTCAAGGCTGAACTTATTTGTGAAATGAGACTAGTCTAGAAACTTACATGTTCTACATAAAGTGCCATTCTTCTCAAAGAAAGCCTTTACTTATAGGCAGGCACTATTTACTTTATTCTTTGATGTCCCCAGCAGTCTGCATATCTTGCTTAATAAACTTTTCTTGAATTAAAAGTGCTTACAGTAGTACTGAGTAAGGCATACATAATAAGCAATAGAAACATCTTATTAAATAGCTATGGTTTTATTCTGAAGGAATAAATATTAAGCAGCCTTAAAACACTGGAGATCACAGGAGCTGTTTGTTGTTTTATCAAGCCAAGTTTACTACTAAAAAATGAAATAGGTTATCAAATATTAACATAATTTTCAGGCTATGTTATAATTCCTGGACAACTGTCTGTAACATATCTAACAAACATGTTTTTTTCCATTTGAATAATACTTTCCCCCCCAATTACATGTAAAAACAATTTTCAACATTCAATATTTAAAATATCGAGTTCCAAATTCTATTCTTCTCTTTTCCCCTCTCCCTAAGACTGCAAGCAATTTGATATTGGACAAACACGTTTTTTAACACAGGATTATAAAACTTCTAGAAATACCTCTCTTCCAGAAACTTTCTTCTTTACACTCACGGATGATCTTTAAGATCTCTCCTCTGTGGATGTGGACCTTTGATTTGGGACAAAACAGCAGGCTCTGCAAAGAAAATTGTTTGACTTGATTGCTGAAATTATTATGAAAGCATTCCACATGTTTTTCTGGAGGAGACAGAAGTGAGTCTTTTCATCAAGTTATTTTGGTGTCTACTCTCATACCTCATTCCAGCACTAATTGAGGAGGGAGTCTCATTTTTACAATGTAAAACAAAAAGTGAGAAACAAATATTTGATTTACTGATTTGAAAAGAGAAAGAAAGAAGCATTTATTAAGCACCTACTATGTACCAAGCATTTAACAAATATTATTCTAATTTGATCATCAATAACTCTGTCAGGTAGATACTATTATGTTTACCATTTTATACTTGAGAAAACAGAGGCAGAAAGAATAAGAAAGAATTGACTCTAGGGTAACACAGCTGATGAGTGTCTAAGGCTAGATTTGAATGCAGGTGTTCCTGACTGCAGGGCCACAGCTTTACCCACTGCACTGCCAAGATGTCTAAATGAAAAATATTGAGGGGAAAAATATAGCTTTCAAGCAACACATCTAAAAATTATTCACTGTGATCAAATTGAACTTATTTCAGAGATGCAAAGATGGCTCAGTATTAGGTAGGCGATTAACATAATTAATCTTATTTAATAGAGAAGCAGCCTGGCTTTGTTGATTTTGAAGCTGGGGAGACAACTCCAAGACATAGCTCTGACACATACTGTCTGTGTATTCCAAGGCAAATCATTCCTAGGCAAGCCATTTAATCTTTCAGTGTCGCAGGCTAATTTGCAGAACAGGTGCTGATCTGCATTGGTACAGGGAGTTTCCTTGCTGGGAGTTCCTCTTTCAATGAAATGACAGGTCCCACACCATCCCATCTAAGACCAAGAGTTATTTTCTTTTTGCTGTTGTCTTTTTAAATCCTCTCCCTCTCTAACTATCTATCCATCTGTCATATGAAGAAACAGTTTTCAAAAGAAGAAATTATTAGAAGCTATATAAAAGATGGCTCCAAATCACTAAGGAAAAATGCAAATCAAAACAACTCTGAGGTTTCACTCCACACTCAACAAATTAGCAAAGATGACAAAATTGGAGGCTAGTGAACGGAGGTACCTTTCACTGCTAAGTCTAGGGGAAGAATTCTTTTTAAAAATGTATCTTTATTTATTTTGTCAAGTATTTCCCAATTACACTTGAAAATTTTTAACATTCACTTAAAAATTTTTTGAGTTCCAAGTTCTTTTCTTTCCTTCTGCTCCTCCCTTGCCCCTTGAGAAGGCAAGCAATATGCTCCCAATTATACAAGTGTTAGTCATACAAAATATATTTCCATATTAGCCATGAGGCAAAAGAAAACACACACACAGAAAACAAGAAAAATAAAGTGAACAAAATATGCTTCAATCTGCACTTAGAGTTCATTAATCAGTTTTCTCTCTGAAGGTGGATAGCATTTTTCATCATGAGTTCTTTGGAATTATCTTGGACCATTGTCTTGATCAGAGTTGCTAGGTCTTTCAAAGTTGATAATCCTTACAATAATGCTGAATTGTATTCAAAGTTCTCTTTGTTTTGCTCACATTACTTTGTGTGAGTTTATATTGTCTTCCCAGATTTTTCTAAATTCATCCTTCTTGTCATTTCTTATAGCACAATTCCATCACAATCATGTTCCACAACTTATCCAGCCATTGACAGGCATCCCTCAATGTTTAATTCTTTGCCACCACAAAAGGAGATGCTATAAAAAGTTTTGTACAATAGGTTCTTTTCCTGTTTCTTTGATTTTCTGGGACATAAATCTAACAGTGGTACTGTGGAGTCAAAGTGTATGTACAGTTTTATAGCCCTTTGGGTGTAGTTCCAAAGAGTTCTCCAGAATGGTTGGCCCAGTTTACAATCCACCAACAATGCATTAATGTTCCTGTTTTTCTACTTCTCCTCCAGTTTTTGTCATTTACCCTCTTCAAGCATGTTAGCCAATCCGATAGATGTGCAAGGTGGTATCTCTTGTTTTAATTTGTATTTCTCTAATCAATAGTGGCTTAAGAGCATTTTTATTGTTTCTATTGATAACAACAATAACAACAATTCATTTTACTTCAGAAGGAGGATTTTTGACCAAACCAGGGATAAAGAAGCTCATAAAAGTATAACAGGGCATTCTAATTTCAAAAAAATTTGAAAAGCTTTTGCATGAACAAAAGACAAAAGTAATTGATATTGAAGGGGTTGTAAGAAGATAGGCATACTAGTTGGTAAACCTTTGAAATGAGTCAACCATTCTGAAAAATTCTTTGGAATCATGAGGAAAAAAGTGACTGATGCCTCTACTCCTTGATTCGGATTCTATTGTTAAGCACCAGAGAGGTGGACAGAAAATTCACACAAATATCAAAATAGAGAGCCTCAAAAGTTACTACACTAAGACTTTTGGGACACTCTAGTATACATAACACCACTTCTAAGCAGCAACTAATTGGAATCAATGTTAAGAACCCACTGATTAGGGGATGTCCTATAAGAAACAACAAAAGAGATATTCATGGGAAGGGAACGAGATATTCAGGGAAGCATGGGAAGATCTGTGTGAACTGATGCAGCTTTAAATACACAGAACCAGGAAAATAACATGTACAACAGCTACAACATAAATGAAAAGAACAAGAAATTGAAACTATAATGAGCAAGCACAGCCCGAGAAGAGATGAGTAAATGTACTTCCCTTCTTTCATTATGGAGGTGGAGGGGTGGGGAGACTATACATATGTTGCCTGTGTTGTCAGATGTAGACAGTATCAGGCTTCTATTTAATCCTTTTTCTTTATTATTTTATTACTACTTTATTACTATTTGCTTTATTACTACACTGTGTATAGAAGTGAGGGAATTGAGGGTATTAGAATAGCGAGATACATTAGAAAATGATTGATGTAAAAACAAATAGGCATAGATAAAACAGTTTATTTAGAATTCAGATGCTTATGTACATTTTTTTCTGGATTATGCTTTGTGATTTCATTCAGTGTACTCCCCTGTTTATTTTAAGGGAACCACATTATAGGTAGAGAACTCTGGGGTGGAAATTCTTTTATCAATGTAGATCAGCATCTATTCTGAAACTTAGTCTCAGAATTGCCCAGAGACTAAGAAGTTAAAGAGTTACATAGCTAGTTAATATGTGTCAAAGCTTGGGCACCAGCCCAGGTCTTCCTGCCTTAGAGTGGGGCCCTTCTGTCTCTTCTGCCAAAGGTATCATTGATAAATAGCAAGGAGGCTTGTTTTCTGTCACCTTAGAAAGTGCTGGGGTAGGAGCACTGCCTGGGACAGTTAATGAAATCAATCTGAAAGCAGACAGGAAAAAGGAAAGTCCTGGGTAGAACCCAGTGGAATAGCAGTAGCTGGACAGTCAGGTTGGCTAAAGCACTATGACTTTCCCTAAGGGAAGACAGCTTGTTTATGGAGCCTTGAGGCTTTAGAGATATAGAAATATTCTTAACTAAAATGTCTTGGAGGATAAGTGTGGAATGAATAGGGATGAGAAGTTCCCCAGAGATTCAAAAGGTAATCCAGTGAGAAATGAATTCTAGTCTATAGATTCCATTGGAAATTCTGTCACATTCTATAAATTATATGACATGTAGTAAGTAAAGGGAGATGCTGTGCCTTCAGGGTGAAAAGAAATCAGTTTTATTGAGGCTTGTGGATCTGAGGAGAAGCAAAATGTCACACATGCTTGCAGGCAAGGGACAGGTAAATTGAAATAAAATTGCCATTATCTGCATGGAGAGGTGTGTTGGAGCCAGCTTGAACCAGTAAATGCTACACATCAAGGGCTGATTTATTGTTTTGGCATTTTCTAGACTTAAGTGATGGAGAAAATATTGAGAATGCCTATTAAGCTGAAAAGTGGGTCATGAGTACATTGAGGGTTGTGGGAGACTGTCCCCCTCCTGCTTGCCAGAGTCCTCAGGGATCACTGTACAGACCTGGACAAAAGCAGTCGCCCATGTAAAGAAGTAAGATCTCCAGCATGGAGTGACTGCCCACATCAGACCATCCCCTCAGTTCCAGTAAGTCAACCACAACCCCCAAAGAAGGAGCCCTTCAGGGGAATCAGTGGGGTGTGGGTGGGAGAATTGCTACTGCTAATTCAGACAGAAGAACTTTGCTCAGAGGGAACAAGTATCTCTTTACTTGGAGACTGTTTCTCCCGTCCTGCTTAGGAGTCAGGAAGGGGTCAAGTCCAAGCTCTGACAAATACTTCCACTTAACTTTAGTATCCCAAGCAACTAGAACTAGAAATAAATAATAAAATAAAACAACAGTAGAGAAGTCTCTCTGCCTTTAGGGAGGGAATTCCTTAATAGAAGTTGTTCCATACTGATAAAAAGTCTCACCATTTCCAAACTTAAGAGGGAAAAATGGCATTGGGGATATCAGACTTGCTCCTGGCCTCATTAGTTCCAAGAGGTCTAACAGAAAAATGGGTACTCCTGTCATTATTTCCTCCTTGTGGCCAATCTCCCAACTTTGTAAAATGCAGCTTCTTTTCCCTCAGATTTCTCCTTATTCATATGATTCAACTCATAATATAAGCCATGAAGCTGTTGGATTTAAATTGGGAGGGATAGATTGGTAAGATAGATTAGCAAAAAAAAAAAATTATTAATTGCCTATTATGGGACAAGCTATAAAGACAAAAAATGAAGAGGTCCCTGCCCACAGATGAGGGCGATCCTACAATTCCACCCTAGGATTTTTCGATGGCCCATTCATAACTCAAACAGGCACTTCCATTGATTCTAGCTGCTGTTCTTCTTCCTTTCCCAATGGGACCAGAGTTGGATTTTTTGGCTCTATGCTAGAGCTGAAGACAGAAGGAGAAGGATGATTGTAGTGGGAGGAACAAGCCAGTTTTTAACCCCAGATTAGCCTGGTTCCTCCACAAAACTCTAATCCTTAAGCATGGTATAAACATGGAGCCCAAGCCTGCTCTTGCTGCTGTGTGGAATGAAGAGTGGGGAGCTTCTTGGCAGGTCTCTTGGAAGATCTGGCTGGGATTCTGGATTCTTAGGAGTGCTGCTGTCAGGATTAATGTCCCTGAAAATTCTCTTGGGATGATTGCAAGTGCTTCTTTTCTTTCTAACCATTAATGCTTTATAGTTCTCAGTTTCACAGTGGCAGCTATCTCTGTAGCTCTTCACATTCTTATTTCCACACATGAACTGACTGGCCTCTTGCCTGGAACTGCCTCTCAACTCACCTCCTCTAGACCTTGTCTCTTAAACTCTTAAATTTCACCCCAGCTCTTCTATCCAGAAAAAGTAGAAGTCAACATCTTGCATAAGAGCTTCAGTCACATTAACCTTTCCCTAGTTACCTCCCCCACCTATCAGCCTTGTTCCTTGAGATCAGGTACTGAGTCTTATCTACAGTGTGTATTTACATGCTCCACACTTGACAAATGTTTGTGGTGCTGCCTATGTTAACACTTGTTCTCAAATGGCTTGCTTATTTCTCTGAAGGAAGACCTTGCTACTCTAATCTCCCAAAAGGAAATACAAACATAATTTATCAACTGATGGTAAGTGTTATTCTCCTGATCCCTGCTGTGAAATCAGGTTCCTGAAGGCAAGAACTATTTCATTTTTAATTTGAATCCTCAGGACATAATAGGCACTTTAATAAACATAGCCGTAGTTGGGCAACAGTAGCTGATCTTCAGGTCTGGACTGAGTAAAAACAAACTGGGGTAAATAAAATTTTAATTTCAAAAATGAAAAGAGATTTTATTTATTTACTTATTTTTTAAAAACCCTTACCTTCTGCCTTGGAACCAATAAGGTATTGGTTCCAAGGCAGAAGAGTGGTAAGGGCTAGGCAATAGGGGTTAAGTGACTTGCCCAGGTTACACAGCTAGGAAATGTCTGAGGTCAGTTTTGAATCTAGGACCTCCCATCTCTAGGTCTGGCTCTCAATCCACTAAGCTACCCAGCTGCACCCTAAAAAAGAGATTCTATTTTTTTTAAAAGAGATTTTAAAAGGAAGATTTTTCTTCCAAAGACTTTTCATTTTAATTCTCTTTATACTTATTTTTAAAAGGTTCCAAATCTATAAGCAAAAAAGAAAATACGAAGCCTAGAACTTTGTAAAGCTGTCTGTTAAGATATTGTAGTTTAACTTCCCAGAATAAAAGCCATACCTGTTTGTCTGGTGGTAGGTGTGGCGTTTTAGGTTCCTTTTCATCATGAGGAGGCTCTGAAGCCATGATGGTAATGTCTGGGCTTGTCACTAGGTTCTTCTTTTATTTACCTGCATAAGAAAGTGAAAAAGAATCACTGTTATCAGTGTTTGCTTAAACATCAGCAATGCCTTTTTGGAAAAGGTCTAGATGGTACCAGATCCCATTCTCAATCATTCACAATCATTTTTCAAAAGAATTTCTGATACCAGTTTTAAAAATAATTAACTTCTTAATGGAAGACTGCCAACACTAAGAATATAGGGAACTGTCCCAATACTAATGCTCTCTCTCTATGGTGTATTCATCTATCATTATACTTCTTTGATTTCACAGAATAATGTCTTTAAAGCTAGAAGGGACCTCAGAGGTCAGCTAGTCCAATTCTTCATTTCATAGATGGAAACACAGATCCAAAGCAGTACAGTGCTTTGTCTTGTATTTCCAATTGCATATTGGACATCTGGAACTAGATATCCCATAGAGGTATCCATACCTGAGCTAGAAATCTTCCCCCTTGACCTCTCTCCACCAAATCTTCCCATCATCTTAACTGCTTTGTTACTATTGAAGGCACAAACATCCCATTAGTCACCTAGACTCCATCTCTTTGTCATCCTCTCTCTTAGCTCTTTCCCACGCCATATTCAATTGGTTGCCAAGGCCTAGAGATTTTACCTTTGTAACATCTCTCAAATATGCCCCCTTTTCTTCCTCTGAAACTGCCAGCACCCTGGTACAAGCCCACTACCCAATAAATTCCAGTGGCTCTCTGGATTTTCAGGAATCAAATATCAAATATAAATATAATATAAAAATATATTAATATAATAATAACACAGTAATATAATAATATAGAAATACAAACAATATAATATCTAAACATAAACAATATATTAATATAACAATATACAAACAATATATTGATATGATAATATATTGAAATATAAATATAAAATAAAAATTATAAAATCCTCTGTTTGGTATTTAAAACCCTTCATAACTTTGCCCTAGTTTTTCAGTCTTCTCATAACTTATCCATTGACAACACACTCTGAAATACACTACCACTGGCTTTCTTGCTAAGCTTGGAACAAGATACTCCATCTCCCTCTCTGACATTTTCGCTGTCTACCCTCCCCGCCCCCCCCCCCCATGCCTGGAATGTTCTCCCTTTTCATTTCTTGCTTCCTGACTTTTCTGGGTTTCTTCAAGTCCCAGCTAATTTTCCATTTCTGCATCCTTCTCCACATAATTCTACTGCCATCTTTCTTGATTATTTCTGATTTATCTTGTATATCTTTCATTTGTGTTGTATCCCTCATTAAATGTGAGCTCTCTGAGTCAGGGACTGTCTTTAATTGGTTTTTTTGCTTACCTGGTACTTAATTAGCACAGTGCCTGGTCCCCCACATACAGTAGGTGCTTAATAAATGTTTATTGATTATTGGATGACTGAAAAAGGTCATATAGGTAGTTAATAAGTAGCAGAACCACCATTCTCTCTTCTATTCAAACCCAAGACCTGTGATCCCAAATTCAAACCCCCAGTTCATGGTCCCTTAAAGAAGGGGTTAGGCTAGAGTCAGGGCTCCAGAAAAGAGGGAAGACTTTGCTAAGAGGCACTTGTACTAGCCTAGGCAGCCAGTCCTGTTGAATTCCAGTGGGAAGACAGAAATCAGGACAACTAGTTGCCTAGACTAGTGCCTTCCGTATCTGGCCAAGCTCTCAGCGCTATGCTTCAGCTTTGAGGCTGTTAGAACAAATTGTTCTCACCTGTTTGTTCCACTGGGTGAAATCTTCCCATGTTTGGGGCAGACATCCTCCTAAATCACTAATAGGTTTGTGAGGGAGGGGAGAATGAGAGAGGTTAAATGACTTTCTCTCAGCTCCTCATACATGAAATGGGGACTCACTGGAAAAGGAAATGGAAAACCACTCTTGTTTCTTTGCTAAGAAAACCCATGGGATTACATGAATTGGATACGACTAAATGAATGAAGAACAACTGGGGTTCTAAAGCCAGCTAGTGTCCCAGTATAAGTATGCATCCTGACCTTCCTTATTCTGAGACTAAACCATCTCCTGTGGTAGGGTGCACATAGCCTTAGCCTAATGAAAGCTTGTTGAAATAAAGAGAAAAAAAACAACCCCAAGGTTTTGAACATGAAGACTACAAAAATAAGCTGATTATGAGAGCCAGGAAGGTCAGAAGGAGGAGCAGGTTTGGGGGAAAATAATAAGCACACAATTTAGAAATTTGAGAGAGATGTCTTATCAGAAAATGAAGAGCTCAAAAGCAATGTGGGTCTCTTCAGAAGGAGTAGTGCCAGAAGCTAGAGTTAGAGAGCAAAAGTGATCATCTCATTTTACAGTAAGGAAAATCTAGGCCTAGAGATGTTAGGTGACTTGCTCAAGGCAATAAGTAGCAGAGCCAGAAATCAAATTCAGGTCTCCTAATTTCCAAATCTAGCAATCTTTCCATTGCCTCAAATTAGGGTTTGAAATAGGAGACCAGTGAAATAGCTAAGGCAAGTATTTTTAAATCTCTTCTCTATTAGATAAGCTCTTTACAGATAAGAATCCATTTAAGGTTTATTAGGCATGTCAGGAGCCCCTTATAACCTTAGACTCTTGGAGTTCCTATCAGAGGACCACTTTGTTGGCTGAAAATCCTATTTTAAATTACTAAATTCTTTTGACTCTATATGATCAGGGCTATTTGTTTTTTCCCCCCAATTTTAAATGCTTTTCTGGGTTATACATGTATTATCACACAAAACATATTTCTGTAATATTCATTTTTTAGGTGAATAATCTTATAAACAAAAACCCCAAATCATACACCCAAATAAACAAATAATAAATCCTATATTTTCATCTGCATTTCTACTCCAACAGTTCTTTCTCTGGAAGCATGCTTGTTTATAAGTCCCTCAGAATTGTCCTGGATCACTGTATTGTTTTAAGTAGCAAAGTCTATCACATTTGATCATTCCACAATGTTTCAGTTACTGTGTACAATGTTCTGCTGGTTCTGCTTATTTTACTCTGCATCAGTTCATGTAGCTCTTTCCAGTTCTTTCTGAAATCATCTGGTTCATCATTCCTTATAGCATAATAGTATTCCATCACCATCATATACCACAATCTGTTCAGCCATTCTCCAATTGAGGAACATCCCTTTAGTTTCCAATTCTTTGCCACAAGAATTGGACCAAAAGAGCAGCTATAAATATTTTTGTACAATCAGGTCCTTTCCCATTAGGGCTATCTGTTTATATTAATGGTGGTCTCAGGAATACTTAAGGACCATATAACTGACAAAGAGTTTGACTATTACCTATCCATCTTAGTGTTAAGCAAACACATGACTGTGTTAGTTTGCCAGGAAAGCAAAAAGTATAACAATGATTATTTGTGGAAAAACTTCTGTTTGAACAAAACTTGATCATGTTTTGACAGACTTTCTTTCTATAGTTAATTGCCTTACTATAAAGCAGCAATATTCAGTTCTAACCCATTTTGCAGCTATATCTTGTTAGAGATATTTTTAAATGAGAATGTTTATGCTCGCATGTATTCTTCGACCTTGTTCATATAACCAATCATGTATATATTTCCTTTGATTCTGTTGCTTTTGTCTGAAAGAGGTCTTAGAATATCAAATTTACATTTGGATCTCTCCCTTTCTCTCCATTGCATGTAAAAAAAATTGACTAGCAACTACACCTCAGTGTTTTTCTTTTAGGTACCATAATATGACAAAAGCAACTGAGTGAAGAAGTTGCTTCCTTTGCTTTATTTCATGGCCAATATGGTCACAATCTTTGAATATCTCTATGAGTCTTGGATGTTAACTACAATGGACTCATGACAGATTTGACTCCTAGAATAGGATATCAGGTGATGTACACATCCTCTGTGACACACTGGTGAATTCTGGCCTCCAAATTAGTGCCTAATTACCCCAGCAGTGGTAGGTTTGAGAAGAAGGCCTCTAAATATTATCCCAAGGTTCTTATCTACAGTCCTTTGCCTACACTCCTCTCAGAATTTCTGAAGGGGGCTAAAACTAAGGATTTTCTGATTGTCTTCAAGTTTTCCTCTAAACTCTGAATTAATTGATCACACAGCTTATTAAATCAGTGTTGTCTGACAGCCAGAAGGTACTTGTACTGTTCTTTCTAATACTCTCTACTATTTCCTGCTCCAAAGTGAGGTGTAAGGAAGAACTTAGCAGACTTTACTGATCCTGGGAGAAGGCCCTGCATAGCACACTGGACATGGGGGTCTGGATTTGGGCCAGGAAGGGCTGGTTTCAAATCATGCTTCAGAGGTTTCCTAGCTCTGTTACTCAGTTTCCTCATTTGTAAAATGAGGGAAGATGTCTCTAGTTTTAATCCCTGTGGGTCCCCTGCATCGGGTGGATAGCAGACATAGAGCCTCCCGCTTGCCAGGGCTGCCAGTGCATTTTCCGCCGTTTGCATCGAGGACCAGAACCCTCATGGGACCGAGCTGCCTCGTTTCCCACGGGCCGCAGAAGGCCTCGGATGCACACAGGTAACCGCACAACATCCCTGCTCCTACCTCCACACCCCGGCCTGGGACCCTAAATGAAGCTCCTACCTGTCTGCCCCGCCCCCACCGGCAAGCTCCGCAAACTACATTCTGCCAGGGCCGGTTCTGGTAGTATAGACCGAGATGCCATGGGACGGGTGGCAGGGTGGGCAAAGGACCCGAGACGCCCGCCCTCCACTGAGGTTCCCCGACCTAGACTGAGGGGAGGTGGAGAGGTGGGTAGCTGCTCCGCTCCGCTCCCCTGAGCTCACCTCTGCGGAGTCGGTAGATTCCAGCTTCTAATTGTCCTTTGCGGAACCGTAGCTCTCCGCCGATGGCAAGCTAAACAAGACGCGCCCTCCCCCACCCAGAGCAGCTTCGCTCCGCCCCTGAGCGCTCCCTCGGGAGGAGGGCGGGGAGGAGCGCTCCGCTACGAGGTGGAAGGCCGAGAAGGTATGGACTCTAGAACCTGGAAGTGGACCTGGGGCACAAAGTACTTGACCTTGGGAGGCTGGACTAGCGGGAGGGCAACCCCTACTGGGAGAGGTGTCTGAACCCCAACTTGGAGAGCTGGCTAGAGTGGAGGAGGTGCGTCCTGGGACAACAGCCTGTCCTTCCTTCTTACGGATGGATCGCGGGAGAACCACCCCTCTTTGTGGGCCCCCGGGCTGTGGGGAGAGACCGCGTGAATCTTGGGGATTTGTGAGTCATTCAGTCCCTCTGCACGGAACTACGAGGGCACATCACGCAAAGGCCCAAGATCTTCTCAGCCTCCGTGCTTTCTTCTGTGCACACACCGCTGCCATTGCTTGTTCCATTGGGCACCCGAGCCAACACTGCTTCAGGCGCACTTGGAAAACATTTCTCATTCCAGCAGTTGGCCATAGAAAACAAGCAAAACCAAATCTTATGCTCTCTCCTTTAAAGCAATAAATCCGCGCCCCAGAGCCCTCAAATACCAACAAGCATGGGTTTGGTTGTATTCCCGGGAGTCCTTGATCCCATTTCTACTCTTTGCTTTATACACGAACTCTCACGATCGAAAAGATTAAAGATAATAACAATAATAACAGCAATAATAATAATAATTTTTGAGTGGTAGAGAGCCATAGTAGATGGTGGATAGAAATCAGGTTTCAGAGTTAGCAAAACCTGGATTCAAGTTCCAACTCAGACACGCCAACTGGCTTCCTGACCCTGAACAAATTATTTAACCTCTTGATCCTATATATTACATAGAAAATACGGATCTCCATTAGTTACAGGCCTCCTCCCCCGCCTCAGGTTAGATTGTAAGCTCCTTGAGGGCAAGGACCATTTTTTGGTTTCCTTTGGATTCTGGTCATTTAGCACATGAGAGCGTGAACATATTAGGTGCTTAATTAATGTTGACCAGTAGAGTTTCCTACTGTTTATTTTTTATAAAGATATTTTATTTTACTAATTACATGTAATAAATTTTCACATAAGTTTTCTGAAGTTATATTATCCAAATTGTTTCTTTCCTTCTCTTTCCTCCCCCTTCCCAGAGCTGGTAAAGCAATTTGATCTGGGTTATATATATATTATCATGTAAAACACATTTCCTTATTGTTGGTTCTTTATAAGAGAATACTCACATAAAATCAAAATCCCCAAATAAATTAAAGAGAAAAATCGTATACTTTGATTTGCATTCCAACTCCATCAGTTCTTTCTCTGGAGATGGAGAACATTCTTTGTCGTTAAGTCCCTCATTTATTGTCCTAGATCGTGGCATTACTGAGTAACTCCATTTTATGTGAGAAAACTGAAGCCTAAAGATGCTAAATGACGTGCTTAAGGTCACAAAGGAAAGTGTTTTTAGTGACTCCCATAGTGCATAGTGGAAAAATGCTGCAGCTTTTAGTATGCAAGGATCGTTTAAGTAGAAAATGGACATAGAAGTACCGTGCAGAGGGATTAATAGAAATGAGAGACAATGTGGTGTAGAGAAAGAAAAAACAACCCAAATTTTGCCTTAGGAGACACAAATCTCAGTAGGGATGCTTACACTGACACAAGCCCTTTTCCCTTTCTAAAGCTTGGTTTCTTCATCTGTAAAATAGGAGTGTTAATACTTGTTTTATAGGGTGGTTGTGGGGAAAGTGCTTTGCAGACCTTAACGGTCTTAGGCAAATGTTTGCTATTTTTATTGCAACTAAATGGTCTTTGATGTTCCTTGGACTTTGAGAAAGAATCAGATATTTAGTGATGTTATGAGATATATGGAGATCTACAAACAAGTAATTAGTGAAATGCTGATACTGAAGAATAGTGACTAAGCTCCCAAAAGGCTTCTATTTCTAATGGGCCATTCTCAAACTCTTCCTTAAACCCTTTGCTTCAAGTTGTTTGAATCCATTCCTTGTGCTGGGAAACGCTGGTTGTAAGATGCAACAATATAAAGCTTGATTTCGTATTTTATAGCTTCTGGTTGCTGGGTACAAATGAAAATGAAGAAACTGGGAATGACATTTGGTCAAGAATTTTCTCACAGGAAATCTGTTTTATATGATAGTACATGTATAACCAATAGCAAACGAACTACCTTCTTAGGGAGAGAGGAGGAGTAGGTGTGAGGAACAGAGCGAATGAGGAACTCAAAATGTTAGAAAAGGAACACTAAAAATTGCTTTTACATAAAAGTGGGGGTGAAGTAAAATATTGCTAAAGGGGAAAAATAAAAATGGGAAAAAAGGAATTTTCTTCCAGAAAGATGAAACTTCTTCACTGGGATGACTGGAACCAGGGAATATGTCTTTACTAACAACATTGTCAACTAAGTATAAGACTTTTGACATTTTCTTTAAATTAAATCTGACAAAAGACAAAACAAAATATAAACCCAATTGTTACTTTTCAAACAAAAAGACATAAAGGGAAGACTAATTGTATTTCACGTAGCAAATTATTTTTTCCCTTTTTTTGTTTAGAATATTTTTCTATGGTTACATGATTCATGATCTTCCCCTCTGCCCTACCCTGCCTCAAGTTGACAAGCAGTTCCACCGAGTTATCATTGTTCAAGATCTATTTCCATGTTTTTCATATTTGCAGTAGAGTGATCTTTTAACATCAAAACCCCAATCATATTCCCATTGAACCATGTGATCAATCATATGTTTTTCTTCTGCATTTCTGTTTCCACAGTTCTTTCTCTGGATGTGGATAACGTTCTTTCTTATAAGTTCCTCTGGATTGTCCTGGGTCATTGCATTGCTGCTAGTAAAAAGTCCATTACATTGATTGTGACACAGTGTTGTGTACAGTGTTCTCCTGGTTCTGCTCAAATCCTGGAGGTCTTTCTAGTTCACATGGAATTCCTCCAGTTCATTATACCTTTCACCACAATAGTATTCCATCACTATCAGATGCCATAATTTATTCAGCCATTCTCCAATCGACTGATACCCCTTCACTTTCCAATTTTTTGCCACCACAAAGAGCATGGCTATAAATAGTTTTGTACAAGTCTTTTTCCTTATTATCTTTTGGGGGTACAAACTCAGCAGTGGTATGGCTGGATCAAAGGGCAGGCATTCTTTTAAAGCTCTAGCAAATTATTTTAAAGCTGTGTATATTAGGTATAAATTTAACACACTAAACAAATGGCTCCACCTTTTAACCCACCTAAATATTTTCCCATTCAATTTTGTGGGATATTGTTTTCTCTTTCTTTATTTAATACAAATACATGAGTAGCTTTGAACCTGAAAAACAAGTAGGATTTTCTGACATGTTATAGAAGTATTCTTAGTTAGTTTTATAATAAACTGGAAATGAAAGAATTAAGTGGGTGTGTATCAGGGCATATCCTCCTTGGGTTAGTAGAGCAAAGTTTAAAGTTATGTCATAAGAATCAGTAACTTTGAAGATCTCACATTTTTAAATTCTGAACTTAAATACCCAAACCTTCCTCCATCATTTCCATACACATAGCAGAACACAAAAAGAGATATTGTACAGAATCTCCATTTCTCATCACTTAATTTTTTAGTCATAAATGACAGATCTACCTTACTTTGCAAACAATCCTGCTTTTTTGTGCTTTTTTTCTTAAATTCCTCCTATTCTTTTGTGTACATTTAAAAATATATTTCAGTGACCTACTTTTTGAGAACGTGCTGACATAAACAATTAATAAATGCTTTTTCACGGACTGACTGGCATCACTCTTGCTAAGTCTTTCCCTTATTTCCCACAGTTAACTCAGAAAGGGGAAGTAATTAAAAGCACATTGGGTTATGTGTGTGTAGAGTCTTACAGGTCCAAAATTCAACCTCCAACATACAATTAGTACAGTAGTCAGCATTGTAACTCATTAAATTATATGTGCAGTTTTAATCAAGGATTTAAAAAATAAACCAAATATTTCCATGAATAATTTCAGTATTAGTAATGTTCTATAATTTTATATGTCACACTTCCTTTTTTCATAACCAGGAAAACAAATGAAAGACATTTGAGACCTTTAATAAAAAATCACTAGATTACAGAAGGGCTCAGAAGTTAGAGGCATGAATATCCACATATCTATTTAATGTATAATTATGAGTTATTAAATTATTAGTGGGATAATTCCTGTTATTTAAATTTGTGCTTTACTTTATAGTCATAAATTCAATATTGCATTATAAGAAGGCAAAGAACCACAAAATAAGGCTTTTTACCCTTTAACTTTGGGATTCTGTTTGTCATTGGGAAAGATCCAGATTGTGATTTTCAGTGGTATATGTCTTTGTATTAATATAAACAATACCCAAGAACCTTGGGAAACATAAGTAATTTAAAATAGATTTTGGATTTCATATTCATATAAATGTAACAATTGGGCCCCTGAAAACTTTGAAAACTCTAGTTCTGAAGCTCTTTTCTACTTTTTCCAGAATTATCATGGCTGTTATGGGGAATTAGTTATACAAATATCAATTTGAGCCTTTATCAGGACAATACTCTCTTTTAGTAGGTCCAGAATGGAAGAGTCACCAATGCAATTAAAGGAGTCTTAATTAAGAAATAAAAGCAGTGTAAATACTAGGAGGGAAACAAGTAATGGTAGAATTGTCTTCCCCCAAACATAAGTGAGAATAATCTCGACCTCCCTTATTAGGAGAGAAACCTCTCAGGGAGAACTTAAAGAGGGTGGAAAGCTATTCCTTGGTTTATAGGCTGCATGGGATTACAGTTCACTTCTTAAAGCAGAATGGAATATGCTGAAATTTTTCTATTTAGATCAAGGTCTTATACTGCATGTTAAGTCACTCATCTCTTAAGGCTAGAGGTGAGTTATGTGTTTCATCTTCAGTCCTTTGGACTCATGGTTTATCATTACACTAGGGAAAGTCCTTTCAAAGATGTTTTTCTTCATAATGTTGTTATTGTATATACTGTTCTCCTAATTTTGCTCATTTCACTCTGCATCAGTTCAAAGGGATCTTTTCAGTTTCCTCTGAAATTGCCAAATTGATAATTTCTTAATGTACAATAATATTCCATCATATTCATGTGCCACAATTTATTTAGCAATTCCCCAAAAGATGAATACACCCTTAATGTCCAATTTTGGATTACTGTTTTCTTAAAAAAGCTGACTCTTTTTCTCTTTTGTTTCCCCAGTTTTTGCCAGCAAAAGCAATCAAGCCTTTGTCCAAGTACATGGCCCCACAGAATTTTGGTGTTGTAGCAGTTCTTTTAATGAACAGAATTATCTTGCCATTGTGTACATTTAATGCTACACTGGAAAGCTGGACCATTATTAGGCCTACACCCCAAAGAGATCAAAGAAGAAATGAACCCATATGTACAGAATTATTCATAGCAGCTATTTTTCTAGTAGCAAGGAACTGAAAACTAAATAGATACCTTTCATTTGGGAAATGACTGAACAAATTATGGTATATGAATGTAATGGAATCCTATTGTGCTATAAGAATTTACGAAAAGGAAGGTTTCAGAGAAACATGGGAAAGCTTGTATTAATGCAGAGTAAAATTAGCAAAACCAAGAGAACAATTTGTACAATAACAACAACATTGCTAAAACAACTTTGAAAGACTTAAGAACTCTGACCAATACTATAACCATCATGATTCCAGAGAATCAATGATCAAGCATGCTATCCACTTCCTGACAGAGAGTTGTGTACAGAAGGAGACATATTTTTTGGACATAACCAATGCAAGAATTTCTTTTCCTTAACTAGGCATATTTGTTACAAAAGTTTTGTTCTTATTTTTTTTCAGTGGGGGAGGGGAGAGAAAAATGTATGCTTGTTATTTAAAAAATGGAAAAAATATGGCAAAATGACCAAAAATGGCAATGATAAATATTGGAGGGATTGTGGGAAGGTAGACTCTCTGAAGCATTATTGGTAGAACTGTGATATGGTTCAACCATTTGGAAAACAATTTGGAACAATACACTTACGATGATAGAATGTACATACCCTTTGAACCAAAGACTCCATTAATGGGCTTATACTCCCAGGAAGTCATCAATAAGAAAACAGTCCCCATATACAACAAAATATTTATAGCAGCACTTTTTGTGATTTCATAGAACTGGAAACAAAATAGATACCTTCAAATGGGAAATGGCTAAACAAATTGTGGTACATAAATGCAAAAAAATATGACTGCTGCAAGAAATAATGAATGTGATGAAAACAAAGAAGCATGAAAAAGATCTAAGTGAACTGATGTAAAGTGAAGTAAGCAGAACCAAGAAAACAATATGTACAGTAACACACCAAAAAAAAAAAGTAAATGTAATAAAATTATAAAGATCAAGCAGAATTCAAGAGAGTTATGAGAAGACACTTCTATTCCACCCTTTTGTGGCAATGTAATGTACACAGATGTTATAAATTGCACATTTTTCTGACTTTTTCAATGTATTTATTTTTATTAGAAAAATTTTTCATGGTAACATGATTCATGTTCTTTCTCTCCCCTCCAATCCCCTCCCCATAGCTGATGTGCATTTCCCCTGGGTTTTACATGTATCATTAATCAAGACCTATTTCTATATTATGAATATTTGCATTAGAGTGATCATTTAGAGTCTACATCTCCAATCATATCACCATCAAACCATGTGATCAAGGAAATGTTTTTCTTCTGTGTTTCTACTCCCACAGTTCTTTCTCTGGATATGGATAGTGTTCTTTCTCATAAGTCCCTCAGAATTGTCCTAGATCATTGCATAGATCATTGCATAGTCTATTACATTCGATTGTACCACAGTGTATCCATCTCTGTGTACAATGTTCTCCTGGTTCTGCTCCTTTCACTCTGCATCAGTTCCTGGAGGTTGTTCCAGCTCACATGGAATTCCTCCAGTTCATTATTCCTTTGAGCACAATAGGATTCAATCACTAGCAGATACCACAATTTGTTCAGCCATTCCCCAATTGAAGGGCATACCTTCATTTTCAAGTTTTTTGCAACTACAAAGAGTGCAGCTATAAATATTTTTGTACATGTCTTTTTCCTTATGATCTCTTTGGGGTATAAATCCAGCAGTGGTATGGCTGGATCAAAGGGCAGACTGACTTTTTAAATATATTGATAATTTGGGTTGATTTTTTTTTTTACTCTCTAAAAGTTCTCTCTGTCATATATGATAACTTTTTAGGAGGGGAATAGGGAAGAGACTTAGAGATGATGATGTAAGGCACAGAAAATATTAGTAAAAATTTATTTAGGAAGGAAAGAAAAAAGAAAGGAAGGAAGCTGGTCTGATTGATTAGGAAGTATGGATGGCAAGTGTAGTACAGAGAGAGGGGGTCATGATAGTTTTTTCAAGCTTTGGCTGAGTTCTGAAATCAGTTAGGGGTTTGGAATCTTGAGGGAGAGGAGTCAGTTGGTTTTGGGGAATCTCGTGGAGAGAGTTTCTGACCAGCTGAGCTGTTTCCTTGCCTATCTGTAGAATTGAAATTTAGTCCAGATTTGAATTATTTATTTAAGAATTGTTAGTTTAGATAAACCCTTTGTATCTTCATTCCCTATATTATTTCCTACCTTCCTTCACTTACCTTATATGTCTGTGGAGTGAATAAGGAGAGTAAATTAGAGAGTCGTTCAAATCTGTGAGGGGTTTAACTATAATTTGATAGTATCTTATCTAAAGAAATTGGTTAGTCATCATTTTATTCCCTTTAGATATCAAGAGCACCTTGAAAGTTGAGCTAAGGCAGGACCTTGCTCAGACTCCATCTCTGCCTCCCTTCCCCCACCTGAGGTTCCTGTGAACAACTGTTAGGGCTTTCTCAATCCACTTTCCTGACAAATCATCCTTAAAGATAATAAACCCTTTTGTGTTTCAACAGACCTATTAGTTAGTTTGTCAGTTGTTAAGAGAGGGAAGAAGAGGGAAAGAAACAACATTCTCTGGGCTTGAAGGGAAGCCGGGGTATCCATCTTGAAGGAAGGTGTAACTTCAAAAAAAGTCCCTTCCTGTGAAATTAACTAAAGCCTGTAGTTAATTTCAGTTCAGTCTATTTCCCTCAATTTGTGCTTAAGTCTAAATCCTAGTCTATAAACCCTGTTGTCTTTGCCTGTTTAGATGAATTCTCCCTCTCCCTGAAGATCTTGTTCCTTTCAGTGTTATACTCCTGACTTCAGCCCTATTATATCCTGAATCTCCTTATTCCAGCCTACCTGTAACCTAGATTACCCACCTAGCAAGTCCCTGACAACCTCCTTTCAAAATTCCCTTGTACCACACACCTTTCCTCAAATTATCCCCATTACACAAGGCAAGATAAATATGCAAAATCAGGCAGGGCTCTAGGAAAATGTCATGCAAAACTCTAGATAGTAAGTGAAGAATAAGCCATAAGGAATATAGTTAGACTAGCTATAGATTGTTCTAAGAGGAAAGCCAAACAGGTACCATTACAAAACCATCGTCAGGATATGCAAGAATTGTTATGTTACTTCTGTGGAAATTGTTAAAATGCTCATATAATTTTATTACAGAATTCAGAGTCAAGGGATCTCTGAGGTTATTTATTGATTTCATGAACTAGATTCCTCTTAACAATACACTTAAAAAAGGGGTCACAGCCTTCACTTAAAGATCTGGGAAACCAATTTCATTTTTGGATAGCTCTGTTAGAAAGATTTTCCTTACATCAAGCCCATATATACATATTTTTTGCCACTTCCAAACCCTGGATTCTAGTTCTACCCCTTGGGGCAAAGAGAACAGCTTACTCTCTTGTCCAAAAGACACTACTTCAAACAATTCTAGCCCTTTGCTCTTCCAAAACAATTTCAAAAAACCACACAACAGGAAGAAAGATGTTTAGAAAACAGCTGAAACTGTTTACATCATTAAAATTCTCATCTGCTGAGGACAAGCAATCAAGTATATTCTAAATGCAAAAGTAATGTGTACTTCTGTTTCCAAGGAGAGAAGGGAGAAGAGAGAAGGACTTGGTCCCTTTGCTGACTTTTGATCTAGGAATTGGATATGTACCTTTCCTGACTAGGTCTCTAAAGACCAAGAGTACAGAAGACACTGGCAGGAGGAGCCACTTATTTCTGAACAAGTTAGACACAATGAGCTCAGAACTCTAATTACTCAAGGGGCTTAGGACAGAGAATTATGAGAAAAAGTTTTATAACTGTAAAACAAAGTTAGAAAACAAAGAAAGAATTGGTCTTTCCTTTGTTCATGACCTTGAGATCCCCAAGAGAGCTAAGGAATCAAAAGAAGTAGAAAATGCCCATAGCTCAGAAAATGAGATCTGTTGGATTTCCTATGTAGCAAAAAATTTTTATTTTTAGTGAACTTTGGTTTTCTCTCTCTCCTTTCACTTTCCTTGATGGCATGGAGATTGCATAATATAATATTGAAAGTTTGTGTCTTCTGTTCTTTGAGTTTTGCCTGCTTCTCATAAACTAGCAAAATTTCCATCTTATTTCTTTCTTTGTCCTCTGCACTTGAACTATAATTTAACTTTTTATTTTTGTACATAACATAGCTTTTTCTCTCTTTGCCAATTGAATATCTTTCATCTCCTTTAAAGCCCAATTCAAAAGTCATTTCTTCCACAAAGACTTCACTAAACCTTGACGCTTATTAGTAAAAACTTTTCACTTGAAAACCTTACACAACACTATTTTGTGCTTTTATTGCACATGATTGTATTTGATGGTTACATGTATATGTGCCTTAACTCCTTGTAAGCTTCTCATCCCATAAGGACTGTATCCTATCTAAATATTGTATTTTGCTCAATGCTTCAAGCAGAATTCTATATACTTTAAGATCAGGATTTTGATTCCTTTACTAAAAGGTAATAATAGTTCTATGATTTCATTATGAATACTTCCTCCAATCTTAAATTTTTTATTTCTCCTCGTCTTGTTAAACTTAAGTCCATACTCTTCTACAAGTCCTCCACATGGAACCTAACCATTATCCTAGATTCCTTCTTCGAAGTCTCTTAACATCATATGAATGCACATACATCTCTTATGTTGTCTATTCTCCTTCCATGTTTCCCATTTCTTTTTTGATCATATATTTCTGCTTATTTATTTCCTTGATTATCTTTTGATGCCATTTTCCATATTCAGGTCATCACTGGCAATATCCTACAATCTGCTTAAGCCTAATAATTAAGCTTAAGCTTAACAAATTATATATTTCTCCTTTGTATTACCCATAGTTTTAACTTTTTTGGAGATTGTTATATGCCAAAACACATAGCATATGAAATCTTATTTATTAATTTAAAAAATAATAATGACAATAAACTCAAGAAGAAATTATATTCATTATTGTATAATTATTGCTAAGTAAACTATGGTTTTAAAAAGAAATGAGATTTATTTTCTTATTTTTCCTTTTTCTTTAAAAATTAAAAACAAAAACAACCCTTACCTTCCATCTTGGAATCCAAACTGCGTATTGGTTCCAAGGCAGAAAAGTGGTAAGAGCTAGGCAATGGGGGTCAAGTGACTTGTCCAGGGTCACACAGCTAGAAGTATCTGAGGTTAGATTTGAATCCAGGACCTCCCATCTCTGGCCTGGTTCCCAGTCCACTGAGCCACTTAGCTGCCCCCTTCTTTTAAAATTTTAAAAAGATTTTTAAAATGTCTTAACTTTAGGTCTGTAAAATATGCTAAAACTGCAGCAAAATAAAAAGTATTTCATGATTTCCCTTCAAAATTTAAATAATACTCTAAAGGAAAATTAAATTATCATGTTTCAAAATTTCAAGGCATTTTGCATCTTTACTAGTTAAATTAATTAGTAGGGTATGAGTATAAAGATGGGATTTTGAAGGCTTATACTTTCACTATGTATACTGATGTTCTAGAAATAGATGACTAAAAATACCCTAGAACCTTGGCTGTTCCATAATTATCTGGAACAGAATACTTAAGAGATTTTCAAAGGAAAAGTACTACTGTGAACCAAAGGTATTCCTATGAGGATTATTAATAATGATAACATGTCCCTAGTATCTGAACAAGCATGAATCAGCAAAAGACATTAACACATGGATAGTGTATCCTAGCAACCCGAATGACCTTTACCTTTTGTTATGCTTATTGTATTTATCATATCCTTGAGGGGAAATGAAAAAGACTTTGTACTGTAGATCACAGGGATTCTCTGTTTACTGGAATGTGGCCACAAGCTATTTTGAGGCAAACTCATAATAAGTATTTTCAGTTGAAGGAATTCGTTTCCTTTTTTCTTTATCATGCAGTCTCAAAAGCTTCCCCTTATGCTCAACATGTACTATTAAAGAAAAAATATATTGTTGATACCTTTTTTATACCAGGCATTTCTATTCATAATTGAATATAATCATATAGTTTAGAAGATTTTTTTATTTGTATAACTGTATTTCCATACATACCACCTGTCATCTAATGAACCTTCTATTATAATGAGGTAACATAATTAAGCAAAACCAATCAAAATCACAACTGCTGGTAAAAGCAATTCTTCTTCATCTGAGAGTTCCCTATCTCAATGAAATCATGGATCCAATTTCTATATCATGTAAAAGGATTTGGGGGGGCAGTTGGGTGGGATAGTGGATAGAGTGCTGTACCTGAAGTAAGGAAGATTCATCTTCTGAAATTTCAAATCTGGCTTCAGACACTTGCTATGTAGCCAGACACAGGTCACTTAATCCTATTTGCCTCAGTTTCCTCATCTATAACATGAGCTGGAGAAGGAAATGGCAAACCCTCCTGTATCTTTGCCAAGAAAACTACAAATATGGTCATGACGAGCTGGTCACAATTGAACAATTTTGTTTTGGGAAAGTTTCCAAGATATACTATTTTTTTCCAGGCCATTGTTCAGCCAAGTATCATTTTGGAGCTGGAAGGAATAGCTTCACAAGACTTGAGAATAAATGTGTAAGGAATTTCATGTTCTTATTGATGATTTTTGGGCAACCCAAAGGTGGTTAAAATCAAAATTAATAGTAGTACCAGATCTTAAAGTGTACTATAAAGTGGTGATCATCAAAATAATATGGTACTGGCTAAGAAACGGAAGGGTAGATCAATGGAATAGACTTGGAGTAAATGACATTAGCAAGATAGTGTATGATAAACCCAAAGATCCTAGGTTTTGGGACAAGAACCCAAAACTGGCGGGAAAATTGGAAAACAGTACGGGAGAGATTAGGTTTAGATCAACATCTCATACCCTATACCAAGATAAATTCAGACTGGGTAAATGACAAATATAAAGAGGGAAATTACAAGTAAATTTTGTGAACATAGAATAGTATACCTGTCAGATCCATGGGAAAGGAAAGAGTTTAAGACCAATCAAGAGATAGAGAATATTACAAAATGTAAAATGAATAATTTTGATTACATTAAATCAAAAAGGGTTTGTACAAACAAAAACAATGCAACCAAAATTAGAAGGGAAGCAACAAATTGGGAAAAAAAATTTTTGTAACAAAACCTCTGACAAGGTCTAATTTCTCAAATTTATAAGGAGTTAAGTCAATTGTACAAAAAAATCAAGCCATTCCCAAATTGATAAATGATCAAGGGATATGAATAGGCAGTTTTCAGATAAAGAAATCAAAACTATCAATGAACACATGAAAAAGTGTCTTAAATCTCTCATAATTAGAGAAATGCAAATCAAAAAAAAAACTCTGAAGTACCACCTAACACCTAGCAGTAAAGGAAAATAATAAATGTTTGAGGAATTGTGGCAAAATTGGAACACTAATGCATTGCAGGTGGAGCTGTGAATTGATCCAACCATTCTGGAAGGCAATTTGGAACTATGCCCAAAGGGCTTTAAAAGAATGCCTACCCTTTGACCCAGGTTTGTAGCCCAAAGAGATAATAAGGAAAAAGACTTGTACAAAAATATTCATAGCTGTGCTTTATAGTGGCAAAAAATTGGAAAAGGAGGGCATATCCCTCGATTGGGGAATGGCTGAACAAATTGTGGTATCTGTTGGTAATGGAATACTATTGTGCTGAAAGGAATGATGAACTGGAGGAATTCCATGTGAACTGGAAAGACCTCCAGGAATTGATGCAGAGTGAAAGGAACAGAACCAGGAGAACATTATAAACAGACATACACTGTGGCACAATTGAACATAATGGACTTCTCTACTAGCAGCCATGGAATGACCCAGGACAATTCTGAGGGACTTATGAGAAAGAAAACTATTCATATCCAGAGAAGGAACTGTCAGAGCAGAAACACAGAAGAAAAACATTTAATTGATCAAATGGCTCAGTGGGGATATGATTGGGGATGCTGACTTTAAATGACCACTCTATTGCAAATAGTAATAATATGGAAATAGATTTTGAGCAATGAAAAAAAAATCCTTCATAAAAAATATCAAAATTAACACCTTCAGTTTAAGGGACCCCTTTCTCTGTGTGCATGACTATGTAAAATGGAGCAGCATTTGAATTGTTTACTTTGGAGGGGGAATCAGCTGCTACAACCTGTGGAGGAGAGGAATTTACATGAATGTAGAACAGTGGTAGTGGAGATGCAAATTTTTTATCTGTGGAAGGAGAGGCAGAGCTCTCTGGAGGGTAGGGTCCACAATAGTAATCATCAAAGCTTTTGGTTGTTAGTGATGGACAATGGTTCATGGAGGGAGCAGATGGAGAAAAGGAACCTAGTTTATAGAGCTGGGAGGGACCTGGGAAGTTACCTGGATCTACTCATTTTGGAAGTGGCTGTCTTACTTGATACTCAAATGGAATGGAGGGTCCAGTTTCTGAGATCCATAAGCCTTCCTACCAAGAACAAAGCAAAGAAAGTGGGATCATTCCCCCCACCTTGCCTCATTTCCCAAGCATCTAGGCTGCTCTTTAAAGACTCCTCACCCAATTCCACCCCAGCTTCAAGGTGGTCATTGAGAGTCATTTTCATTTTCAGTTGAATTTACCTGGATAAACATGGTGGAGGTAGGAGCAGAGGACATGGTGTGATTTACACAAGGCTTGGCACTCTCTTAGGGACTGCCCTGAGCTGTAGATGCTTGTATTTTTGGATTTGAATTTTCTACCCCTGCTGCTTCTAAACAGATGGCTGCCATGTCGGCTTCCCTCCATCCTGAATATGTCACACTGAGGCTATTCTTTAAAGCTGTACTTTGCACAAAAAACAGCTTCCCAAATCCAAGGCCTGATTTGATTACACGTTTATCACTTGATATAATTACCACCAGCCTCTGTGCAGTTATTTGATTAACGACTGTATTATTATCAGCATGCCTGAAGGCTCTTTGAACTAAATATCATGGGCAAAGATCATTCATCAAACCCTTTACAATATTATTTGATTATGTTATCCACTTATTTTGGTAATAATGTGAGGGTGTTGCTTTAAAGGGATCATTTACTTTTTTATAACCTTGGGTACATGTGTCTTAGGATCAAGGATTAATAGGCAAAAGGCACCAGTGAGGTTATCTTGTCTAACCTCGTTTATTTTCTAGATAAGGAAACTGAGGCCCCCAGATAGTCATACAAGCAGGAAATCTTGGATTTGGGATTTGTATTGTTGAGTCTTTTGGAAATTGAAAGTTATTTTCTTTATTTTTACATAAAATCCTTACCTTCTGACTTAGAATTGATACTCAGTATTGGTTCCAAGGCAGAAGAGCAGCACTAAGGGCTGGGCAGGTGGGATTAAGTGATTTGCCCAGGGTCACACAGCTAGGACGCTTCTGAGATCAGATTTGAACCCAGGACCTTTCTACTGCAGACCTGGCTCACTAACTATTGAGCCATTTAGCTGCCCATAATATTATTTCTTTTAAAAAAATTTAAGGACAGAATTAGAAAATGGTCTTCCAATCTGCCCTAAAGTTATGCTTTGTCAGTAGATGAGATGAGGTTGGAAGAATGCTTGTATAATAGGACCTTTCCCCATCTTCCATCATATGCAGCTGCAATTCCACTTTGCTGAGAGGGAACTTTTGGGGCCAGCTTTTGGGTAGATATGATTCATCTCCTGAGAGTTTCTTGATCAGCTGTTGAGCCTAAAGGACTGAGCCTACTGTCTCAGAATTTCGATCTGATAGCGAATTTTAGACTAAGGTGGAAGATAGTTCTTCCCTCTTCTAACATAACGGTGAGGGGCCTGGACTTGACCAATCAGGCTTGTGCCAGGAATGCTGGCTGCCTTTGTATCTCGTTTGTGTTTCCTTCCTTTACCCTCAACCCGTGGGCATGGAAAGATCTGCAGATATTGCAGCAGCTGGGTTTATGTTCCCCTTACCTGGCAGCCGAGCAGCATGGTGGCAGAGAGAGTGCTGAAACAGTGGCAGGAGGAGGCTGGTACCAAGGGATATGTCAGTATTAGAAAAAGGCAACTGGAAAAATCAGGTTTGGCTTTTTGATTGGACAATGCCAATGGAAGTTAATGTGACATGGTTAATTAGCAATTTTGTAAAAATCTTTTTTACATCTCAACAAGGCTGAATGAATAATAGCTTCCCAGGTTGCTTTGCAAGAAGTAAATTAATTGCTACTAAATTCTATTCTAGCAGGGTGGCTAGGCAACTCAGTGGATTGAGAGCCAAGCCTGGAGACAAAAGGTCCTGGGTTCTAATCTGGCCTTAGACACTTCTTAGCTATGTGACCCTGGGCAAGTCACTTAATCCCCATTGCTTAGCTCTTACTGCTCTTCTGCTTTGGAACCAACATGCAGTATTGATTCTAAGCCAGAAGGTAAGGTTAAAAAAAAAACAACCAAACAACTACATTCTATTCTATCTCTTTGTATTGCATGTTATAATTTTTAAAAAATGCTTTGCATTTCTTTTTCTGTGTGAGAGGAAACAATCTATTCCATACCTGATTTATTTTTGTATATTGTTGTTCATTCATTTCAGGTATGATTCTTCATGACCCAATTTGGGGTTTTCTTGGCAAAGATACTGAAGCAGTTTGTCACTTCCTTCTCCAGTGTATCTCATTTTACAGATGAAGAACTGAAGGAAACAGGATTGAATGATTTGCCCAGTCACACAGCTAGTAAATATCTGAGACCAGATTTGATTTTTAATTTTTTATTTTAATAACAAATTTCCACATAAGTTTTCCAAAGTTATATGATCCAAATTGTCTCCTTCCCTTCTTCCCTCCCCACCCAGAGCTGATGAGCAATTCAATCTGGGTTATACATGTATTATCATGCAAAACATATTTCCATATTATTCATTTTTGTAAGCAAATAATCTTATAAAACCCAAACCCCAAAGCATATACCCAAGTAAACAAATGATAAATCATATGTTTTCATCTGCATTTCTACTCAACAGTTCTTTCTCTAGAGCTAAATAGCATTCTTTTTCATAAGTCCTGAGGCCAGTTTTGAACTCAGGAAGACAGGCCAGAACTCTCTCCACTGTACCACCTAGCTATCTGTATATAAGATAATTTTTTTAAACTTTGTTTCTAGGTAGCATTTTAGACTTTCTAAATTTTCTTACTTTGATGTATATAGAGTTTTGGGTTGCTTAAAGGTGAAGAAAAATTTCACTGTCAAGATTTCAGATGATACAATTTTGCTAAAAAAATCTTGGTGGTCACAGGATACACAAAAGATCAGATCAATGATCAGATTCATGTCCATTTATGGAGAGAAAGAAAAACGTGTCTGTTCCCACAATAAGCCCCAGAGGCTGTTGGGAGCCCTGTAAAGACAATCCAGTGAGACCACTTATTTCCCATAGATGAGTTAGTTGGAATCCCTGATGAACAGCCACAGACTGATGGACAATTGTCTTAGTGGACTCTAAGTAAAAGAGACAACTACCTCTGAACTGTGCAAGGACTGTCTGAATCAAAAGATGGTTCCTAACAGAAAGCTGTGCATCGAATGTCATTACATGTGTTTATTGATGCACATGATAATCACTGCACATTTGAGTGACACAGATACATTTGACTATTTGTGATGCATAATTTTGCTGTTCATCTTCATGCATATATATTGCTTTTATGTTTCTGTTATTATGAATTGCTACTGTTATTATTACATTGCTTTGCTTGATAGATTATGCATTTTTACATATAAGGATCTGCATTACTGTTGTGACATATGCATGTAATATATACTGCCTATAATTTAGACCCGTATTCACTAGGGAGCTATCTAGAATTTAGCACTATGAAAAAAATGTGCTCCCAAAGTACTCCGATTGATTTTCTGGGGAAGAGTAGAAGGATGCGGTCTTCTGAAAGCCCAGTATCTTATCACAAAAGAGCCAACAAAAAGATGCTAAACTAACTGTAAACCTTTGACCATGCCTAGAGAGAAGAGTTCCCTGCGATGACATAAATGGAATGACTTTGCTTGCCATGCTTTTTGGTGATCCTTAAATGACAGTGGAAAGTTTAAGGTCAGGTACTCTTCCTAAGCTGTGCAAGGATTAATTTGAACCTTGTTTACACCTTTGTATAACCAACTAATTCGATAAGAATTCTAGCCCTTCTGTATCTACATCAATTTGCTAGAATTGTAAAAAAGATGAAAGAAGAAAAAATGCAGGTCAGTGGAAACAGTCAATATTGTGGCTGATAGAATATGACATGTTTCCTAACCATTGTCCTCTGCCTCTGCAGGGACAATTAAGAAGTGTATCAACTCTTCTCTTGGGCCAAGCTTGGTCATGATTATATGAACATATTGTTCAATTTTTTTTGTTCTTTCCATTGCCATTGTTGTCATGAGTGTGCATATTGTTTTCCTTATTTTGCCCTGTATCAGTTTATACAAATCTTCCTAAATTTTTCTGAATTCTTCATATTGGCTGTTTCTTAGCTCACAGTAATATTCCATGCCATTTATACTCACATTTAATTTAGCCATTCCTTAAGTCATATGCTTTTGTTTCCAGTTCTTTGTTCCTAAGAAGTGTGCTGCTGTGAGTATTTTGTTGTATAGTGGACCTTTCTGCGTTTGCAGTCCTTTGGCTTTATGCCTTGCAGGGAGATCTCTTGGTCAGAGGGTAAGGATGAATAGGCTAAGCTTAACTAGCTACACACTCAGTTCAATCAGTGCTGGCCTTTTAAAGGGTATATACATAGCTTTGTTAATCAGTAGATAATTAAGTATAAATTATGGCCCAATCTGCAAAAATTACCAGTTTATTGATAGAGCCTATTTTGGAGATAAAGCCAATCATACCTGCCCAAATATTAATAATATCAAAGGTTGTTTGAAATCAACTGAAATGTCAATGTACTTTAACAGAAATCTATCAGCAATGTAATTATTGTACAAAAAACAAACGGAAGACAGAATATTTATTAAGAGCCCAATATGGCGGCAGCTTGGTAGCTCAGTGGATAGAGAATCAGACCCAGAGATGGAAAGTTGTGGGCTCTAAAATGGCCTAAGGCTCTTCTTTGCTGTGGAACCCTGTGCAAGTCACTTAACCCTCATAGCCTAGCCCTTATTGCTCTTCTGCCTTGGAACCAATACTCAGTATTGATTCTAAGACAGAAGGTAAGGGTTATTTAAATAAATTTTAAAAGCCTACTCTGTACTGGGCACTGTGCTAAGTGCTTTACAAATATTATCTTGTTTAATCCTCATATCAAACCTGGGCAGTAGATGTTATTATGATCCTCATTTTACAATTGAGGTAACTGAAATTAGGTGCCTTGCCCAAAGTCACACAGTTAGAAGTGTCTGAGGCTTGATTTGAACTCAGATCTTCCTCCCTCTGGGTCTAGCCCAGAGTAGCTACCTGACCAGTGAAATCTGTTCCTGCTTCATTTAAGTTCAGGATTCATCTCAGATTTCCTTATTACTTTGGCTAGTTCTGTCTCATTGTCCCCTGACTTCTAGGAATGACATTAGAAGATTATTTGGAGGAATTCAGGCTTTGAAAACTTGACTCTGCTAAATTAGATAGGCAGAAAAAAACCAAATCAAGAGTAATTCTGATCTGAGAAGAGGTTTATTTATCCTGTTTATCTGAATTCAAAGGCAGCAACTCTAATGATTTTGAGTTGTCATCCCATGTTTGTGGGCACTGAGCAGGTCCATATATGGATTATATATATTCCTGCCATGGTGCCTTCTATAGTGTTCTAGATTACAGATGCAAAATTATAGATATTGACTAATAAATAATCAGGCTTTGAATGTATCCCAACAAATATTTCATTTAGATAGAAGGTAAAGCCTACCTCACTTGTTGACTAGCCAGTCTCTTCTGTGACCTCAGATCCTTGTCCTAGAATCAACAATGATGTCAGACATCTTTTTTCTTCAACATTAATATACTTGAACAATGCAACTTTGTCTTTTTATATATATCCTGATTGCTCCATTCTCTCAAATCTCACCCTCAGTATTTATTCTTTCCTGAGAAAGCCAAGCCTGGCAAAATTCAGCTCATAAATCATACCATATCTCTGGATTCTGAATCATTTTGGCTAACAGCATTTTTATTTTCATAATAACCGAGGCTTAAAATTGCTCTGAATATCACAAACCTTCTCTTTCCCACATTTCTATTCAGTGATGAATAGCTAAATAAGTATGTTCCCCAGTCTTCCCATAATAATCACGGGGACTTAAGTTCTTGAGTTTCAAGAGAAGGAAATATCAGGAAAAATAATCTTTGGGCTCTCCAGCTTTCCTACAATTCACGACACAAGTATTAATATAGAGGGGAGGGGCAGCTAGGTGGTTCAATAGACAGAGAGCCAGGCCTAGAGATGGGGGGGGTGGGTTCTGGGTTCAAATCTGACTTCAGATACTTCCTTGCTGTGTGACCCTGGGCAAATGACTTCACCCCATTTGCCTATATATTTAACAACTGTCTGGGTTGAGGGGTGGGGAATATGCCCATGATGTACTTTTCAGTTTAATCTTCATATTTTCTATCTTTAGCTTACATTTAGAGATGAACAAAATAATGCATGAAGTTCTAATCTTGTTTGTTGATTTCCACAGAATTTCTGATCAGCTTCCTCATTTTACAGATGAGGAAACTGAGGTCTAGAGAAGGATGTGACTTGCTTAAGGTCACGAAGGTAGTGACAAAGCCTAGATACAGGCAAAATCACTTTCCTCCCAGGGCTGTTGTGAGGATTAATTGAGATAATATTTGTAAAGTGCTTGGCACATAGTAGGCACTTAATATATTCTTATTTCTTTCCTCTATAGTGGGGCCAATCATCCCTCCTTAACTGTCAAGGCTTTTTATAACTGTGAAAAACGAATCCTAATTTCCTCTTTGATTCTGGCATTTGTTTCAGGTGGAGAACTAGCCAATGGTTAATAAATATCCAGTCCCTATGTCTGACCTCATAAGTGTGGAAATTTCCTTATAAGAGCATGACTTATGAGGCTTTACACAGATGCCCCAAAGTCAAGGAAATGGGTAGAGATATTTCTGCTTAAGAAAAAGTGTGGTGTAGTAGATGGTATGTTAGATGTAAGTTCAGAAGACTTGAGTCCAAATCTTAGCTCTGTTTTTTACTGCCTGTGTGACCTTGGGCAAGTTCCTGAATCTCTCTAGGATTCATATTTTCTCATCTGTAAAAAAAGATGGGCTTTTGGAGCTCTCCCAGCTTTAACCCTATGCTCTCATGAACATTCTGATGCCAGATAGCATGGACCTTCCTTCCTCCCCTTTCAGTTTATAGATGGGGAAGATGAAGCATAGAAAAATGAAGGAATTTGCCCACTAACACAAAAGTGATGAAGAGAAGAGCTGGAACTAGAAACAGGATCTTCTGACTCCTTGCCCAGTGCTTTACTTACTAAGAGAATTGCTAAATTAGGAAGTAAATATATTTGCCTCACCACAAGTTTTAGCTCACTTTGCTAGGGAACTTGATTTCAGTGACTCTGAAACCGTTCTAATTTTATTAGTCAATAGAAGAATAAGATTTGCTTTACCAATATTAAATTATAGCCACTTTTGTTTGAATCTATTACATGTCCTATACATCAGATTAAAAAATGACTTGAGAAGTCATGGTCTTTTTCCTTTTTCCTTTTGCATAGCAGACAGCACTGAAAACTTACATATACTGGCTTTCACTTTGAGTGAACACCTTAATGCAGGCATGAACTCTACTGATGGAAATGGTGTTCCCTTCACACATGAGTAGATAATTTTTATGAGCTGATGTGGCTGAAAAATCATTCATCCCCTGGTGACCAACTGTCTGGAATTCTCTGGACTTTGTCAGGTTGGTCCTTGGTTGTGGCTCAGATCTTTAAGGTGCTTAAAATTTTATTAAGGGATTTAAATTTTCTCTATATCTATGTCTATGTATTTATATAGATGATATTTTTATTTTTTGTAGTGATTTAGGATATTAATTAAGTATTGATCATAATAAAATACTTGATAAAGAGATCTCTGAGGGTGCAGACAAGGTGGAGTATAGACTAAAACTTGGAAGGAGGAACACAGGAAAATGTTCTGACAGTTGGTGAGGTGCTCCCACTGACTGAGGGACTTTCTCTCTGGCTGCTGGTGGAGGCAGACATCTGAGACCTTGCTCTGTGCTGGTGAGAGGGAAGAGAGAACTCTGAACCCCAACTGAAGAGGTTTTCTACTTCCCTGACTGAGAGAGGTCATCTCTAAGAAGCAGTTGGTAGATCTGCTTTGCTGGAAAACAGTCTGGGCAAAAGAAAGGCTGAAGGCTGGACTCTGGACATACTAGGGTTACCTTATTGTCAATTAGCAGCTACCATCCTGGCTGACTGAATTTATATGTACTTGGAGATATCTTTATCAAATTAAGCTAAATGAATGAGGATTTTAGTTAGATTATAGTCAGATGGCAGGTTTTGTTTTTTTTCCCTCTAGTTCTTTAAAGGAGTATTTTGGGAGTTTAATTGGTATGGCATTGAACAAGTAAATGAATTTATATAGTATTGACATTTTAATTATATTGGCTATCCCTTTCAGTCTATTCCTGGGAAATTAATATTTCTCCAGTTACTTAGAATATGCTTTTATTTCTATAAAGCCCATCTTATGGTTGTAAACTATAATGGAGAAAAACCAGGGAAGGTGCCTTAAATATTAAATATGGGCTCACTGGGGTGGATAGGAGACAGGAAGGGAGAATGGGTGAGACTTTACAAGTCAGGGAACCAGGTTTAACTGCAAGGGAAAGACCATTGACTGGAATGACAGTTAAGTCTGACCAACTGTCACTCAGCCCCTCCCAGCCTGGTTTAAATACAGATTAACACATACACACAAAAATTAAAATTACTAAAAAAACACAGGGAATCAGTTGAATTATAATATGAGGGGATTGGAAAGGGGGTTAGGTAAACTATGGCTAACAACCCAGGACTGGAGTCAAAAAGGGTAAGATCCTTAGCCAGCCTGACTTCTGCCAGGCTTTGACAGCTTGGCTAAGGACTTGGGGAAGAGGGCTTGAACTTGGGATCTCACAACTCTTCCAGGGATGTTACAGGATGCCAGGAACCAACTCCTCCAGAACTGATGTAGCCTGGTGGGGATTGAAGTCTGCAAGCTGTCCACCAGATCACAGGCCACTTCCCTATTCCGTGCTGTCTTGCAGGATTGATGTCCTCTGCTTTCAATCTTCACCACACTCCAAGATCCCAGGGAACTAGGGTGCAACTCCACTAGCTCTGAAGTCTCCCAGGGTCAGTTACAGCTTGTCCCAACCACCATGGAGTCTTTCAGAGAGAGAGAGCAAGCCACTTCCTGCTTCCCCATTCCATGTGGAATTCTCCAGCCCTTCCTGCTAAGTCTCCTACATAACAACTAAATAATAATCTTCCTCACAACAATTCATATAATTCCTGTATGTGCCTTGGAAATTAGATTCCCATGTACTTCATATATATTCTATAGTTATTTTTTTTATAATAGGAAATTGTGTATTGTCTGTGTCCTTGGGGGATCTGTGTGTGGGGCTGTTCAACAAGCAGCCTGATGTCATGGCACAAAGAACACTGAAGGTTTGGCAATTATGCTTGTGTGTCATGAGAGAATTAATAGTCATATCCTTGACAACACCTCCTGACCTCTTTCCTATTCTTCGGCATGCTTCAGGAGCAGGATCTTGACATCGAAACTGTTTGAGACTTAGTAGCTCTACATGGATGGAGCCAGGCACTATATTCCTGTTTCACACTGAACCCTACAAACTCTATTTCAAATGATCACTTAACCTTTCAAAAAATCACTTAACCTCCATTGATTAGCTCTTATCTCTCTTCTGCCTTAGAACCAATCACAGAATTGATTCTAAGACAGAAGGCAAGATTTTAAAAAATAGTCTAAGAACAGATTTGAACTCAGTTCTTCCTGACTCCCAGACAAGTGCTCTATCCACTTCACCACCAGGTACCACTGTGTAAATGAAAGGTTATCTATAAATCATCAACATTTCTGTATATTACCAATAATACTTGGTAATATACCACATATTTTGGTAATATACACAGAAGGGATCAGTAGCAATCTTCAAGTGATCTATTAGCTCCTTTGTCAATGGTCAACACTAAATATATTGATCTGTCTTTTTAGTGTGTTTCCCATTTCCAAGATAGCATATCCAGATTTTATAAACTTGAAGGGCTGTTGTCCTGTTGCAAAGACCAGAGAGGAGAAGAGGACCCCTGGACTAATTGGTACAAAAAACTTCACTGATAACTAGCCCTGAATAAATTTCATCATCCTCATGAAAATGGCTCATTCATCCAACACCAGGACCCTTGAGCAAATGTTAATCAAGGATGTTTTCTACCCTCATGGGCTTGCTATCTATCTCTTCTGGGTGTTATTGATAATATATAGAAATGTTGATGATTTATAGATAACCTTTCATTTACACAGTGGTACCTGGCGGTGAAGCGGATAGAGCACTTGTCTTGGAGTAAGGAAGAACTAAGTTCAAATCTGGCCTTGGACTTTTTTTTTTTTAACTTACCTTCTGTCTTAGAATCAATTCTGTGTATTGGTTCTAAGGCAGAACATCAGTAAGGGCTAATCAATGGAGGTTAAAGTGATTTGCCCTGGGTCACAAAATTAGGAAGTGTCTGAGACCAAATTTGAACCTAGAACCTCTCATCTTCAGATCTGGATCTCAATCCATTAAGCCACTTAGTTGCCTCCCAGTCATTTCCTAACTATTAGTCCCTGGGCAAGTCACTTAACCTTTGTTTGCCTCAGTTTCCTCAATTATAAAATGGGGATAATAATAGCACTTACTACTCAGGATTGTTGGGGTGATCAAATGAGTTAATATTTGTAAAGTGCTTAGCACAATGCCTGTCATGTGATAAGCACGATAAAAATGTTTATTTCCTTCTCTCCCCACTTCCCTTTCATCTGTTCGGAGGTCAGTACAGTTTTATACTGAGGAAGACTCTCATGGTCCAATTCAAGATAAATAAACCCAGTTGTCTTTGAATCATCCAGATATGAAAAGATAATTGTAAACCTGGTGACTGGTAGAGTTCCTTTGAAACTGAAATTACCTTTCAGCCAGAGGAAGCATTCTTACTCAAAAAAGGGGCAAGAGAAATAGATCTGTGACTTCATTAATGTGGATATTTCCTCCAACACCAAGGCATGTCACTATCCATTCATTCCTGCTTCCCTTGGGTACCTCTCAAACCATGTCCTTCTCTAAGTTTTCCATAGGGAATTCACTCCATGTGCTAAGAACCTCTTCACTTTTTCTTGACATCTTGAGGACATCAATGCAGCACTTGTTGCCATTCAACAATGTAGATGAAATGTATTCCTCAGTCTTTCTCACTCTCTTTGTCTCCATGCCTCTTCTTCTCCTCATCTGGGTAAAATCCCTGATCTGACTAGACCGCATCAACCAAGAAACAAAGTAAATTACTTTTTATAAATGTACATATTTTTAATGCCTGAAGATTTCACTCTTCATGGTGGATAATTACTTGTTCTGTAATAAAATCAAATCACATCTTTTATAATGAAAGCTCAAAACCTCCAGTTGAAAGTAAACCATGCAAACCAACTTTCAAACACAAAGTAGTTCAGATACAATTTTCAATCATTATTCAGGGGACACAAATGTTTCCTCCTGGCTCTGAATTAAGGTAAGGAATCCTTAAAGCCTTTCCAGATCTTCCAGAAATTCTGAGCATGTTTTCCAACTATTGTGTCCCCTACTGGGCACCCTTCCTAGGCAGCTGGAGATTTTATTTTATTTTTTAACTTTTATAAAGATATTTTATTTTATCAATGACATGTAATAACAAATTTCCACAGAAGTTTTCTGAAGTCATAGGATCCAAATTGTCTCCTTTTCTGCTGAGAATCCCCATTAACTCCATTATAGAGGATTAGATCCATGGTTCTTGGGACAAATCTATGGTCCATTTAATTTAGCTCCTCTCTGATATCCTTACTGCACCTAGGCTCCACTGTAGTACAGGACTCAACCACAGACCTTGCAAACAAACCACACAGCCCCTTAGCACCTCCCCTAGAGCCCTGGCCACACGGAGCCGACACAGACCACCATAGTTGGGCCACTGTGAGCCGGATGGAGCCTTAGCTGACTGCTTCCTTTAGCGTTTGGTTCTTATGCATTTGACTTTTGAACCTCACAGCCGGACAGGCTGGGCTGACTGGGGTATAACTCCAGGCTCAACCCAGGGACAGCATCTTGTGCTAATAATGACCAGGCAGGTTCCTCAGAACAGCCAGCCTGTGTTAAACAGCATCATGTTTCACACTGAAGATTCTAGTTCACTTAGCATCACTTAAGCTTTGTGCTTATTTTATTTTGTTAGATGGAACTTGCTGTTTCTTACAGATTTCTTTTTCATTTGAGTTTGTTTATATGAAACTAGAGCTTCTAGTCCAAAAGGAAAACACTATATTTATTAACCAAGGTAGAGATTTGGAGAGCTGGTACGGTGAACCTCATTAAAAATGATGGAATCTGGAGAAACCAATAAGTCTTAGTGTTTAGTATTGGTATTTCTTAATCCAGTGATAGCAGTCTCAGATAGAAAGAGGGACCCCTTAGCCATACCTCAGGATCCTTGCAGGCTGCCTGTTCATTCAGAAAACTATCTTATTTTCTTTGTTTTATTAAAACATCAACACATTAAAATCTGATAGGGCAGCTGCTAGTTGGCTCAGGGGATTGAGAGCCATGCCTAGAGAGGGGAAGTCCTGGGTTCAAATTTGACCAAGACACTTCCTAGCTGTATGACCCTGGGCAAGTCACTAAACCCCTGTTGCCTAATCCTTACTGTTCTTCTGCCTTGGAACCAGTACACAGTATTGATTCTAAGAGGGAAGGGAAGGGTTAAAAACACCTAATAGGAACTACATTTTAATTTGGTTCAGACCTTACTAGGGAATGTTATGGACCACAGGGGACCAAACTCTGACCCTTTTGCACTATACCATGCTGCTTCTAATCAGATTTAAATCCTGACTCTGCTGATTATCTCTGTCCTAATCTATGGCACCTTGATATAAATTTAATTCCTTTGGGCAGCTAGACAGGAGAGTGGACAGAGTGTTGGACTTGGACTCAGGAAGGCTTGAGATCAAAACCCACCTCTGAACTTCAATCTCCTCATCTGTAAAATGGGACCAAAAGTGCTTTTTCCTTTTTTTTTTGGTCAGGATCAAATGGTATAATATATGTAAAGCTTTTTGCCAATCTTAAAGTTAAAATATATACTTTTATCATAAATATCATTTTTACATAAATGTTTTGTTTTTGTTTAGTTAATTTCAATCATGTCCTGCTTTTTGTGACCCCTTTTTGGAGTTTTCTTGGCAAAGATACTAGAGTGGTTTGCCATCTTACAGATGAGGAAACAGAGACAAAGAGGGTTAAATGACTCACCCTGGGTCACACAGCAAGTAAGTGTTGAAGGCTGGATTTGAACTTGGGTCTTCGCCACTCCAGACTCATCACTCTGTCCACTGTGCCATCTAAATATTTTTAGTATGATGATTATTTCTTGAGCTGAATTATAAATCAATTTTGGGAGACTACCAAAATGGCTTGTCCTAGCACTTCATTTGCTAAGATGTCCCTGTGGCCTGTGGGAGACAAATAAAGAAGTTAGGAGTGTCTGCTAGGTCTCTAGCAAGCTGAACTTGAACGCCATTGTGACTTGGGTGAGCACACCCAGCGCATGGGTACGAGCACTGACCTCGAGCCAGAGGAGGGAGTATTTATTAATAGCCCTGTGCCTGCTTCAGCAAACAGCCCAAGAGTCTAGGGAGCTAGGCATGTGATGCTTCTTCACATCACCTAGGTTTGCTCTCTTCAGCAATCCTACAGAGGCCCTGAGCAGTTCCCTGAACAAAAGGTGGGACTCAGCTGTTGCCGCAGCAGGTTTTGTGCTGTGGCGGCACATAGGAAGTCCTTGGGGAATGGGAAGGGGACCAGGGAAGGTCGGGGGTTTCATGGAGAGACCACTGGATGGCAGAAGGCTTACCCATGAGAGAAGTCATTGAGATTCAAGGGATTTGGGTTCAACTGATAGCAATCTAATTCAACAAACAATTATTATGTACGGGCTGTGGGGCAGATATAAAGATGAACAAAGAAGTCTCCAGACACTCTGTTTCATGTCCAGTCTAACCCTTGTAATGGCCTCTTAATTGGTCTCCCTACCACTAGGCTATTCCCACTCCAATTCACCCTCTTTCCCTTCATAAGCAACCCCTATGTTGGACTAAAGAAAAGTCTTCTTACTTGAAAGGGTCACATCCCCAAGAGGAGAAAGTTGGTGCTGGACCTCATTGAACCTTGGTGGAGGAGAAATAGATGGGTTTTTGTTTGTTTGTTTTGTTTGTTTGTTTGTTTTGAATAAAACTTCTACTAAAGAAATTAAAGCGTAATTACCTATTAGATGACTTGACAGAACTAGTGTTTCAGAAATTCAAGTAGGGGAGCCAGAGATGGAGATTCTAAATAGTAATTTAGGTCTTTGATTTCCAGTGGGAAATATGGACTAGAGGAAGAGGGTTGCATTTGAAACTCTAATCTCGGATAATTCATGAAGCAGGGAACATGTTTTGCACATATTATTTGAAGCCTAATTTTTGCAGAATTATGAGTTGTTCATTGGGTCTGTTCCCTGTTTCATCAGTTCTCAATGAGCACTTCTTTCAACAGCAGAACAAGGGTAACAGAAGAGAGGAAGTTAATGGCATATTAGATGGAGAGCTGGACATGGAATCAGGAAGAACTGAGTCCAAATGTTGTCTCAAACACATACTAGGCAAGTCACTTAACCTCTGTTTGCCTCAGTTTTCTCATCTGTAAAATGGGGATAATAACAGCAGCTATTTCCCAGGGTTTTAAAAAATTATTATTTATTATTTTAAAATTCATTTATTTAACTATTTTAGAACATTTCCCCATGGTTACATGATTGATATTCTTTCCCTCCCCCCTTTCCTCTTCCCTCCCATAGCCAATGAGCAATTTAACTGGGTTTTACATGTATCATTGATCAAGACCTATTTCCATATTATGAATATTTGCATTAGAGTGATCATTTAGTCTATATCCCCAGTCATATCACCATCAAACTATGTGATCAAGCAAATGTTTTTCTTCAGTGTTTCTACTCCCACAGTTCTTTCTCTGGATGTGAATGATGTTCTTTCTCATAAATCCCTCAGAGTTGTCCTAGATCATTGCATAGTCTATTACATTCGATTGTACCACAGTGCATCCATCTCTGCGTACAATGTTCTCCTGGATCTGCTCCTTTTACTCTGCATCAATTCCTGGAGGTCGTTCCAGTTCACATGGAATTCCTCCAGTTCATTATTCCTTTTAGCTCAATAGTATTCCATCACCAACAGATACCACAATTTGTTCAGCCATTCCCCAATTGAAGAGCATCCCCTCATTTTCCAATTTTTTTGCCACCACAAAAAGTATAGCTATAAATATTTTTGTACAAGTATTTTTCCTTATTATCTCCTTGGGGTACAGGCTCAGTAGTGGTATGACTCTCTCAGGGATTTTGTGAGAATAAAATGAGAACATTACTAAAAAGCAGTTAGCAGTGCCTGGTACATAGTAGGTGCTAAAAAAATGCTTATCTCTCAACTTGAAACCTGGGCAAAGTGAGATGCTCTTGACTGTCTGGGGAAGGAAGCCTTGGTTTCTGAAGACTTAGAGGAACTGGAACTTGTCCTTCTGAGGTGAGGGGTGGGGAAGTAGGACTGACAGGTGCCTAAATTGGGTCCTATTGACTCAGGTGTCTATTTCCTATCAGCTTGACTGCTTGGTAGTTTGGCCCGTTGAGAAGGGGATAGAGGTGGGAAACAGGAAGCAAATAACTCATATGGGCTAGCACTGAATTCATATGAATGGGGAGAAGCCATGTGTCTGGTAGAAGCTTCCTAGGATTGAACATAAAAATTCACTCTGTAAAAAAAATATTCACAACTATGGCAAGGATGAGAATTTCTCTCTAAACTAGGGAGAAAGTCTATCATGAAAGAAAGGAGATTATTTTGATGATCACAAATGCTATTAGACTTTTCTGTCTTTGACCTCCTAGGGATATCTAACCAGTAATGGGATTCTTGGATCAAAACAATGAACCATTCCATCACTTTGTTTCTTTGAAGTTATATCAATTCACTTCCCCGCAGAGCAGTTAGATGGTTATACTGGATAGAGAGCTGGAACTGGAGTCAGTAAGACTCATCTTCCCGAGTTCAAATCTGGCCTCACTTATTACCTGGGTGACCCCAGACAAATCACTTAAGCCTGTTTGCCTCAGTTTCCTCATCTGTAAAATGATCTGGAGAAGGAAATGGCAAACTACTCCAGTATCTTTGCCAAAGAAACCCAAAAAGGGTCACAAAGAACGGGCCATGACTAAAAACAGCTCAACAACAATAATGGTACATTAATGTGCCTATCTTTCTTTGACCCCATATACGCTGACCATTTTATATATTTTTTGTATAGTTTATATGATAGCTGGGCTTTAAGAAAGTAAACAATGCCCTTTGTTAGCCTGGTGGGCAGAAGGATATGCTTTTTTGCAAAATGATTTGGATTTTAAGCCTCGACCACTGTTAGATATAATTTCTACGTTTGAAAACTATTACCTTTTATCTCCTTCATCTACTAGGCAGAAAAATGAAGATGATCTTATGTTTCCAGGCATGAGGATGATATTTAACAACTTTGGTTTAAAGCAGAGTTTTAAAAAATAAATATTAATGCCGTGAGTTTTTAAAAATTATTGTTAAAATTTCCACTAGTATCTCTCCTTCTTCCTGCCTTCCTCACCCAGAGGACAAGCCCATATAACAAACATTATTTTTGAAGAAAAAAAGAAGAAAAAGGAGACAAAAAATAAGTAAAACTGATCAATACATAGAAAAAGTCTGAGACGAGGTGCATTGTACCACTCTCATTGGTTTTCATCCTCTGCAAAGGGATGGGTGCACAAGTGGCTTCCCTTATATTTCTTCTTTTCAAGTCAAGTTTATTCTTTGCAATTTTCAACATTCACTTTTGAGTGTATGTGTATGTGTATGCTTGTTCTCTTTACTTATATTATTTCAGCCATTGTACATATTTTTTCTTGGCTCCACTTCTTGCCTAAGTAGGAGTTCTTAATCTAAGCTCCACAAATCTGTTTTGAAAAAAATATTTTGATAACTATATTTCAGCATAATTGATTTCTTTTGTAATTCTACATATATTACTTTTATATGTTTTAAAACTTTATTTTGAGAAAAGGTCCATAGACTTCCCCAGTCTGATAAAGGGATCCAAGACACAAAACTCAATTTAGAAACTGTGGTAGACAAAAGAGCTATAGATCTTATCTAAGTAGGCTCTGTGCAGTTAAATTTCCTCAGATGTTCTTGAACTTCTTGATTGTCTTGTCTTCCTTTCTTCCCTTCCTTCCATCTTGCTCCCAGTTCTGTTTTGTTTTTCTTTTTAATAAGAAAATCACTTTAAAAAAGGTTTTAGCCTATTGCATTGTCATCTGCATCTGCTGACTGACCATATGGAAACTTACCTTCTTCTACAAGCTGAGATGGTGGCATTTTTCCTTTGGACACTATTTGCTGTACAAAGGACATTCCTTTTTATAGAGGATAATAGCACTAACTGAAGTCAGCAAATATTCTAAAATGACCTTGATGTGCACTTGGCTCCTTAGCTATTATTTCATTTAACTACTCAGTGTTTGTTGCTACTCTTGACATTTCTAATGATTACCAAGTTTGCATTTTAATTAATGTTTTATGGAGTGTAACATTCTATTTCCTACATATATAATACTACCAGAAAAGAGGATAATTAAACCTCATTAATCTGACACTGGCTGATTCAATAGTAGTACCCATCATTCCCTTTCTGACTTGGCTCTACTATTGTTCTTTAATACAACTATTGGGCAAAGCCGAACATGGATAATTCAAAATCCAATTTCTCTAGGTTCTTCTTTCTCAAAATAATAAGCTTTTATTGTACCAAGTTAGGAAGTTATCTAACCCAGAAAAGGGAAAATTGCCAAAATTCAAAGAAGCTCTCATATAATATAATCACTATTCATAGGATGAGGAGTACTAGGCTCTCAGTTATAATAGATGTCTTTGAAGCAACTTCCTCTTGAACAAATCCTGAATACAGTGTAGAAAGGGTGAGTCTAAGACATAATAGTTACCAACAGAAGGAAGGTGAGTGACTAAGACTGCTTTCTCTTCTGTACTTGGGGCAATACAGCCTTGTCCAAAGGGAGGGAAGAATCTAAAAGACTACTGTCATAGTGGTTGTGAGTTTACTGAATTCAGTAAATATTCATGTATGTGGCACACTGTATAATGCATATTTTTTTAAAAGAATATTTTATTTTTCCAATTATATGTAAAAATAATTTTTAACATTAGTTTTTTTTAAACTTTGAGTTCCAATTTTCCCCCTCTTTTCCATCCCTCCCCCACCTCTGAGATGACAAGCTATTTTATACAGCTTATACATGTGCGGTCATGCAAAACATATTTCCATATCAGCCAGGTTGCAAAAAAACAACACACATACAAACACACACACACACACACACACACACACACACACAAACCCAAACAACCACAGGTTAAAAAAGAAAGAAAAATAAAGTTTTAAAAATATGCTTTGATCTATATTCAGGCCCCATCACTTCTTTCACTGGAGGTAGACAGTATTTTTTTTTTTTATCATTAGTTCTTTGGAATTGTCTTGGATCATTATATTGCTGAGAATAGCTAAGTCATATTCACAGCTGATCATCCTTACAATATTGCTATTATTGCTTTTACCATGTGCAGTGTTTTTTTGGTTCTGCTCGCTTCACTTTGTATTCGTTCATGTAGATCTTTCCAGCTTTTTCTGAAATGATCTTGCTCATTATTTCTTATAACACAATAATATTCCATTATAATCATGCATGACAACTTGTTTAGCCATTTTGCAACTAATGGATAAGCTGCCCATTTCCAATTCTTTGCTAACACAAAAACAGCTGATTATATATATATTATATGTGTGTGTGTGTGTGTGTGTGTGTGTGTGTGTGTGTACACAATTAGGTCCTTTTCCTTTGATCTCTTTGGGATACAAACCTAGTAGTGGTATTGCTGGGTTAAAGGATATACATAGATTTATAGTCCTTTGGGGATAGTTCAAAATTGTTTTCCAGAATGGTTGGATCAGTTCACAACTCCACTAACATTAGCGCATTAGTGACCCAATTTTCCCACATCCCTCCCAACAGGTATCACTTTCTTTTTCTGTCATTTTGGCTGCCTCAGAAGTATTTTTAATTACATTTCTCTAATCCATAGTTATTTAGAATTTTTTTATATACAACTATAGATTGCTTTGATTTTTCATCTGAAAACTACCTTTTCATATCTTTTGACCATTTCTCAATTGAGGAATGATTCAGTTTTCTATACATTTAAAAAATTCAGCTTTTATCATTTGGTTTGATTTATCGAGATCTGAAAGAGGGAAGTTGAGGTCCCCCACTAGCATAGTTTTACTTTTTCTTCCTAAAGTTAAATTAAATGAGGCCTTTATCAAAGATATTTGCTATGCCATCTCCACCCCCACCCCCATCCTGAGATATTTTCTTTCCTCCTAATCTTGACTATTTTGGTTTTGTTTGTATAAAACCTTTTTAATTTAGTATAATCAAAATTGTCCATTTTATATCTTGTAATGCTTTCTGTCTCTTTCTTCCCTTATCCTTAGATCTGACAACTAAACTAATTTGATTATGATATCACTCATTATGTCAAATCATATACCCATTTTGATCTTATTTTGGTATGTGAAAGAATTTTTATTTATTTTAACTTAATCAATCAAGAACTAGGAGATCACTACCTTTCACACTTACCTACTCATTAACACCCAGTCCTAAAAGACCACAAGCACTGCCCCCCAAGTGCTAGGCAAATTGGAGACTATGAGTGATTCCTGAGATGTGATAGACCAGCCCATAGTGAATGGAACTAGAAACCAGAGAGACTGGAAGTGATGTTGAGAAAACTGCTTATAAAAGTCAGCCAAGGGCATTCTGATTCATTCTCCTACCTTGGTGGCTCTTGCTGAAAGAGGGATTCTGTTGCTTGGGTTGTGATGGACTACTTCTGTGTTGGAGGGATTCTTCTTCCTTGGACTTCTGCATTGGAGATTGATTCTGTGCTGGTAATATGCTGCAGAAACTTCTGGTTGACTTCTGGGACCTGAGGGAGCCTTTGTTAGAACTGAGCTGGATTTCTTCAGATCCAAACTTAAGGAATTTAGCTAGGCAATATCTTCTACCTCCTTCCTACATTTTCCTCTCTTATTATCTCTACCTTGCTGTAATAAAGCTACTAAAGCTACTAACAGCCTTTTGACTTGAGTTAATTATTATAAATAGCAACCACAACTTTAAAAAATTCTTATATTTGTCAAACCCATTTTAATTATTACAGGTAAATGGCAAGATGTACTGTTCTATATCTAGTTTCTGTCATGTGCTTTCCAGTTTTCCTTGATGTTTTGGCCAAATAGTGAGTTCTTGTCCCTAAAGCATTGATCTTTGAATTTATCATACACTAGATTACTGTGGTCATTTACTACTGCATATTGTATACCAAGTTTATTTCACTGATTCTGTTCTATTTCTTAGCCATTACCAGATTGTTCTGATGATTAGTGCTTAAGATCTGATATGATAAGGCCACCTTTCTTCCCATTTTTTTTCATTGATTTCCTTGATATTCTTGACCCTTTGTTCTTCCAGATGAATTTTTAAAAATTCTTTATGGCTCTATAAAATAATTTTTTGGTAGTTTTATTGATATGCCACTGAATAACTAAATTAATTTAGGTAGAATTATGATTTCTGTCTCTTGCTGTTGGACTTTGTGGTAATATATATAAATGCTGATTTGTGTGGGTTTATTTTAAGCCTACAACTTTGCTAAATTTATTAATTATTTCAATTAGTTTTTTAGTTAATTTTCTGGAATTCTCTAAGTATACTATTATATCATCTGCAAAGAGTGATAGTGTTTTTCCTCATTACCTATTCAAATTCCTTCCATTTCTTTTTCTTCTCTTATCACTATAGCTAGCATTTCTAGTACAATATTGAATATTAGTGATGCTAATGATAATCCTTACTTCACCCTTGATCTTATTGGGAAGGTTTTTAGCTTATTCTCATTACAGATAATGCTTGATGATGGTTTTAGATGGATACTACACAGCATTTTAAAGAAATCTACATTTTCTCCAACCTTTCTAGTGTGTTAAAAATATATATATGCATTATATTTTGTCAAAAAGCTTTTTCTGCATCAATTGAGATAATCGTATAATTTCTCTTGGTTTTCTTACATTGATATGGTCAATTCTGCTGGTAGTTTTCCTAATTTTGAAACAGCCCTGTATATCTTATATAAATCATCCACCTAGTCTTATTGTCTGATCTTTGTGATATTTTGTTGTAATCTCCTTGCTAGTTATTTTTTTTTTTAATTTGCCTCAATATTCATTGTGGAAGTTAGTCTATAGTTTTATTTTTCTATTTTTGTTCTTCCTGCTTTAAATGTCAGCACCATATTTTATTGTGAAAGGAATTTGGTGGAATTCCTTCCTTGCCTTTTTTTCTAAACACTTTCTGTAGTGTTACTTGTTCTTTAAATGTTTGGTAGAATTTACTTGTGAATCGATTTGGTTCTGGTGATTTTTTTTTAAGGGAGCTCATGGTGGCTTATACAATTTCTTTTTTTTTTTAAATAGGATTATTTAAATATTTTGTTTCTTCTTCTGTTAATCTGGGCAATTTATATTTTGTAAATACTCATCTATTTTACTTAGCTTATTAGATTATTGGCATGTAATTGGGCAAAATAGCTCCTAATAATTTCTTTAATTTCATCTTTGTTGGTAGTGAATTCATCCTTTTCATTTTTGATACTGGCAATTTGGTTTTATTTCTTGTTTTAAAATCAAATTAAGTAATCTTTTATCTTCTTATTGATTTTTCATAAATCTAGCTCCTAGTTTTATTTATTAGTTCAATGGTTTTTATATTTCAATTTTGTTATTTTCTCCTTTGATTTTCAGAATTTCCTATTTGGTATTTAACAGGGGATTTAACATTTGTTCTTTTTCTACTTTTTTTAGTTGCATGCCTTATTAATTGATCTGCATTTTCTCTATTTTATTGAAGTAAGCAATGTACAACATCTTAACCCTCATGAAACTTATAGTAGACTACAGTTTATATAAATAATATGAACAGAAAAAAATGCTCTCTAACATACAAGACTTTAAAGATTTCAAGGCACTTTATATAAACCATGTCATTAAATCTCAAATGGCTTCTTCCTCACAGGGTTGTTGTGAAAATTAAATTTGATAATATTTATAAAGTGCTTGGCACATAGTAGACATGGTATAAATGTTAGATATTGTTAATAATATTCATTTGAGACTCACAAATGACCCTTTGAGATAGGATGCCATTATTATCTTCATTTTGCAAGTGAGGAAATGGAAGCCCAAAGAAAGTAGGTGACTTGGTTAGAGTGACATAGCTGGTTAATATCTGAGACAGGATATGAACCCACATCTTCCTACCTTAAAATCCCATCTATTTCTCCATATTGCTTTTCAGAAGTAAGTAGAATAAATGATAAATTCTTAAGAGAGTTTTAATCTAAGTGCTAAGAAAGTCTGAGGAGGAAAAATGTAATTTACCATTACTAGAGAGATAGAGATAGGTTTAATGGAGATATTGTTGGAACTGGGTTTCTGGAACTTTATTAGTACTAGAATTTCTACAGGGTATCCCACTTATTTTAGTGCAGTTTTAAGCTCTAATAATAAAATTCTAATAATATAAGAGCTTTAAACTCTAGCGGTTTTAAACTGCACTAAGACTTTTGGGACATCCTGTATCTTCTCTGTGTTTACAAATAATTTCACATATGGCATCTTATTCAATTCTCATAATAGCCCTGCAAGTCATGTACTAAAAGTATTATCACCTCCACTTTATGGGTGAAGAAACAGGCTCAGAGAGATGAAAGGACTTGTCTAAGATCACATGTCAAGAGTAAATAATGGAGCCAGGAACTAGATCCCAGATTTAGACCTGTAAGATACATAAAGATCATCTGATTTAAACTGCTTTTACATATGAAGAAACCCAGTTCCAGAGAAGTAGAACTATTTTCCCAAGGTCACAAAATGCTCAATGGAGGTGAACAGATTTGAGCCCAAGACCTCCAAAGTCTTCCCATTACCTACTATAAATTCCTGGAGAGCAGGCACTTATCTTACTTATCTTTATATTGCCTTCTCTCTTACTCCCCACCCCAATATGAATCTACTGTCACATACTATGTGCTCATTAAATGTTAAATGAATGACTAAGTACTACTCACTTGGGAACTCTGTCAAATACTATTTCATAGTGAGGTACTTTATTGACTAAATTTAATTAGGTTGGTCTAAATGGTTTTTTTTAATGAATAGCAAGATGATTTGTTATTTTAGTAGCATTAAAAGTTTCCCCTTGAGACAGAATGCTTATCAAAATAGACATGTTAAAAGTCTACATGAGAATGAATTTTTTTTTACGATTGTTTCCACTTGAGAAACAAGAATAAATAGCAATAATAGGAGCAATAAGATATGGTTCCATAGGACAATCTAGATATAAATAGGTCTAAGATGAATTTTGTATTATATGGAATCTTGATTCTTTTACTGAACTATTAAGATAACTTTTATAGTATGTATAAATAAAGTCAGCCAATATTGGTAAAATCATTTGAAACAGACAGAATCAACAGTCATAGTTATTCTGCCATCTTCTTGACACCTACCCATATATTATGATCATTTTAATAATAATATGAAATTCTTTTTAGTGAAGGAAGGTATTATTTCCAAATGAATATTTGCTTTTCAAAATTTAGGACAGGCTAAATTCCTAGGAGAAGAAAAAAAAAAGCCTGGCTTATCCTATAAAGTATTAAAGAAGAAAATTTCCCAAGTAAAAATAATTTCTAGATTGTATTGATTTGGTGAAGAGTCAGTCTAAAGTAACATTTTCAGAATGTGGAGGCAAAAGAAGCATCAAATGGGCAGGTATCCAGATGCTGCTAATAATAGAACTTTGGAATTGTGAGATTTGTTGGAATTGTTTGATTCTCTGTTCTGGATCCTCCAGCACTTTGAATAGCACCTGGTACTTAGCTCAATAAATATTTGTTGATTTATTGATCTCAGAACCGTGGGTAACTCTAGGAAGGCGGGAGAATGGACTGATCATTAGTAGAGAAAGTTCCTCCCCAGGAGCTCACTACTCCATTTAAATAACAATTCAGGTTTTTAAAAAACACAACCATATCCACCCGTGGTCTGCTGGTAACTAATGAACTCAATTGTTGGCTACTAATAAACGGAGTACAAGATGACTATTGGCCTGACCCTGACATGAAGTAGCAGCATAATTCTAGAGCTGAGCAGTCTATAAATATATTAAAAATGAGGGGGTCAGATAGGCGAACCCTTCCAGCTGTAAAGTTTTGTGATTTTAAGTGCCACCTTGCAAATTAACTTTAAATTAGTTAATTTGCCCTTTGCTATAGCTACTAGACTAGTTTATTCCCAGTACTGTTCCTTTAGCAGTGTGTGAGAGGCTTGTATGCAAAGCAACGTTTCAGGATGCTATTCTATTTGCTATTCTTCCCCAGTCCTGGTTAATGCTAGCTAAATCTCCCTTCGTACTTTAACCCTTGGATTATCTCTAATTCCTCCTGTATATCTACCCCGTTGTACGTAGTTCTTGCATGTTGTCTCCCTAATGAGGTCTTGAACTCCTTGGGGGCAGGGATTGTTTTTACCTTTCTTTGCATTTCCATCGCTCCCCAAGGTGTCTGACACTTCGTAGGTGCTAACTATAAGCGAGTGCGTACTAAATGCTTGCTGCTTTGATTTTTTGAATTATTTATTGTTGCTGTATCTCACTGCCACCTGCTGGCCATAACGGAGTACTGCAGAAAAGTTGGCTCAGCGTGTTAGTTTCAGGACCAATCCCTCTATTATTGTTTGTGGGAATCCTTCATTGTCTCCATGTCCCTATTTTCTCAAATTATAACGGCATACCCGAATGGGCTCGATGATACACTGTATACCTGTCATACGCAGACAGCCTGATCGCCATGGTTGGTCACAGGTTACTGAATATTTTAGCTATGATAAATCAGGAAGACCGTATACTTTTACCAAGTCATAAAGAGCTTATAATGCGCCTACACAAATGAAGTTGTGGATCTTTCAAGGAAAAAAAAATCTTAACTTCTGTTTAGCAAGTATAAGGAGACCCCGACTTATTCAAAGTTAACTTTGTAAGTTGCCACTTAAAATCACAAAACGTTAGCGCTGGAAGGGTTAGTTCTTAGTGTACATCTATCTTACCCCCTCATTTTTTTTTTGAGTTCTATTTTATTTTATTTTTTCCCCAGAGGTCAAAAATATTTTTTATCTTTATTTGTTTATTTATTTGTTTGCTTTTTTGTTTGTTTGTTTGTTTATTTACCAATTCATTCATTCATTTGTTTATTTATTTATTTTTGAAAATTTATTTTTTAGAAAAATTTTCCATTTTTACGTGATTCATGTTTTTACTTTCCCCTTCACCTCCCCTTCACCCCCCCCCCCCCATAGCCAGATGCACATTTCCACTGGTTTTAACATGTATCATTCATCAAGACCTATTTCCATATCATTGATAGTTGCATTGGTGTGGTCCTTTGGAGTCTACATCCCCAGTCATGTCCACATCAACCCACGTGTTCAAGCAGTTGTTTTTCTTCTTTGTTTCCACTCCTGTAGTTCTTTCTCTGTGGAGAGCGTTCTTTTCCATAAATCCCTCAGAATTGTCCTGTGACCCCCTCATTTTTAATGGAAAGGGTAGACAACTCATCTCTGGAGTTAAGCTGCTACTTATCCTCAGTGTCCGGTCAATAGTCATTTTGTACCCTCATTGAGTTCATTAGCTACCTACAGACCAAGGGTGGATGTGGGTGTGTTTGCAACCTGAATTGTTATTTAAATAGAGTAGTGAGCTCCTGGTGAGGAACTTTCTCTACTGATAAAGATCTGGAGGCTCTCAGTCTTCTTAGAGAGCCGCCCACAGTACTGAGATCAATAAGTCAATAAATATTTACTAAGTGAAGTGCCAGGTGCTCTTCAAAGTGCCGGAGATTCAAGAAGGAATCAATTCCAATTCACAAGGACTATCTAATAGAGAAGGCAAGTATGTCTATAAATATAAGCAGCATAAATATAAAATGAATTTTTACTGGTTCCCATGACACAAGCTGTGAATTGCTTCACTTTACTCACCCCCATGTACTCTGAGATCTTTTGACACTGGCCCTCATGTTCCTCAAATAAGAATCTCTGTCTCCAGAGATGGGGCATTTTCTCTGCCTCTCTTCCATATCTGAAATGCTTTCTATCCTCATCTCTGCCTCCTGGCTTGATTCAAGTCCCATCTAAAAGTCCTATCTTCTATGAGAATCCTTTTCTGATCTCCCTTAATGCTAGTGCCTTCCCTCTGTGGATTATCTCCAATTTTGAAGTTGGAAGTTGAAAGAACTTGTGTTTTATCCCAGAGGAAATAGGAAGCCTTTAATAGGTGAGTAACATGGTCATAGACCTGCTTAAAAGAGGATTTCTTCTTTCTTCTTCTTCTTCTTCTTCTTCTTCTTCTTCTTCTTCTTCTTCTTCTTCTTCTTCTTCTTCTTCTTCTTCTTCTTCTTCTTCTTCTTCTTCCCTTTAAACATTTTAACATTCTTTTAAAAAATTTTAAGTTCCAAATTCTCTCCCTCCTTCCCCTCCCTCATCCCTTGAGAAGGAAAGCAATTTGATATAGATGATATATGTGAAGTCATATATATAAAACATATGTCCATATTAGTCATGCTGTATAGGAAAATACAGTTCCTCCCAAAACAGAGATCCTCTCAAAATAAAGTAGAAAAAAGTATCCTTCAATTTGCATTGAAGTTCCATCAGTTCTTTCTCTGGAGATGAAGAACATTTTTCATCATGAATCCTTCAGAATTATCTTAGATCTTTGTATTGCTCAAAATAGCTGTCATTCACATTTAATCATCATACAATACTGTTGTTACTGTGTACAATGTTCTCCTGGTTGTGCTCACTTCACTTTGCATCAGTTGGAATAAAATTATCCAGGTTTTTCTGAATTCCTATTGCATTTACTGATATTTTAGGAATAAGACTGAAGTGATATAATAAGAACAATTGGTACAGAACATTCCCTCTCCCCCAAAAGTGTAACACGCTCTCCCAGAAGTACATAAATTTCAGGGGAGACTTAGAAAGAGAAAACTCCTAACTTCTGGTTTCTGGATCTCCTTTGCTTCCCTTCATTCATTCTTTTTTTTTTTTTTAAACCCTTGTACTTTGGTGTATTGTCTCATAGGTGGAAGATTGGTAAGGGTGGGCAATGGGGGTCAAGTGACTTGCCCAGGGTCACATAGCTGGGAAGTGGCTGAGGCCGGGTTTGAACCTAGGACCTCCTGTCTCTAGGCCTGACTCTCACTCCACTGAGCTACCCAGCTGCCCCCCCTTCATTCATTCTTTTGATTTTGTTTTATTGTTTCTTGATGTCTGATGAAACCATTATCTTCTAGTTGCTCAGTTCTTATTTTCAAGGCCTGATTTTCCTCTGTCAGCTTTTGAACCTCCTTTTTCATTTCTTCCCACATTGATTTCATTTCTCTTCCCCATTTTTCCTCCACCTCTCTTAATTTGTCTTTGAAGTCCTTTTGAGCTCTTCCAGGATCTGTGTTCAATTCATATTTTTCTTTTCAAATTTGCACATATTTGTTTTGCTTTCACTGCCCCCTACTGTATTTTTACCTTGCTTTTTGTCTCCATAAAGATTCTCTAGAGTTAGATTTTTTTTTTGTTATTGTTGTCTGTTCATTTTTTCAACCTTTTTATATGTAGGTTCTATTCTCTGGGAGGCTAGGGTACCCTCTTCAACTTCAGTCCTTTCTTGATGCTACCTTTAGCTTTATTTCTGGGTTTCTGCTAGTTTCAGTTCTTCCGAGACGATATGATGGCCTGAGGTGGTGATGGCAAACCTGTGACACCTGTGTCAGCACTGATATGTGTAACCATTTTCAATGACATGCGGCCACATGTGGCCACATACAAAGAAGTATGGGGCTGCATGTCAAGGATGAAAAATTTGCTGTGGTGTAGTATAGACACTCTGTGTGCTATAGATGACAATTCTACCTATATTAATAAACCGATTTTGATGTATTAAATACAGTTATATATTACAATTATGCATTTTTGTTACTTAAACTATAAATATCACAAAATTATGGTTTTTTTCTTGAAGTGACACACCACCCGAGTTATGCTTTTTTTTTTTGGTGAATTTTGACACACCAAGCTCAAAAGATTGCCCATCACTGAAGGCTGGAAGCTCTTAGAGTCACCTCCCAATGATGATTCAATTTACCCTTGAGAGTGTGGATAGCTCAAATTCTAGCCTCAGCTTAGGTGTATATAGGTTTTTGGTCTCACTCTGGGCTGGATCTGGTCAGGCACACAGTACCTTGCCCTGGGGCTCAGCCCTCAGTTTTCCACAGGATGATCAGGGGGCCCCAGCTTTGGGTCTACCAACTACCCCGAACTGGGATCTATGTCCTCATCTCAGGCTCTGACTGAAACTCCTGGCTTCACTCTGGGTCCCCACAGATCAGGCTGCTTTAGCACAGAGTGCCCTACATTGGAACTCCAGACTTCACTGCAGGTTTGCTTAAAATTTCAAGGGGTATGCATTGGCTTGGACTGCTATTTGCCCAGGCAGGGTCTTAGTGTCTGGATGTTGACTTGGGCTCATGTTCAGAACCTGACACAGTAGATGTGGGACTGGGCGGGGGTTGGAAGGGTGCAGCTCACTCTTGGTTGCCCCTCACTTCTTGTTGTAGCCTTCTGCTGCCTGGGCTCTCCTCTCACCCCAGTGCTCCAGAGGTTCTCTGCCTAACTTCTAGGTTTTTCTCTTCTTAAAAGTTATATCAGTCTGTGTCTCCTTGTTGGTTCTTTCACTTCTGTATTCATTTTGTTGTGTTATTTCAAGATTGGTCAAAAAGGGTTCTTATGGTGGTTTCGAGCTTCCTTGCTTCTACTCTACCATCTTGGTTCCCCTCAGGGGTTTAGCTGGAATAGTCTCATCCTGTTTGCCATCCTCCCTTCTTGGTCAAGCAACTCTTTCTCAGGAAGTTTAGGTGGAATGCTCTCTTTGTTGACCTACACACTTGAATATAAATCTCTACCAGATGCTAGAATAACCTAGATATAATATAGAACTAGTCTTCTGTTATAGGTGACCCATAGGGTATGACTGAGTTTCTTCAACCAACCTGAACCCTTTCCTTACAACCTCATTCTATTTTATCCAAGTACATTTTATACTTCATTGACTGTGTTTAATTGACTACTTGATTGAGACTTAATCTCACTTCTTTAAAGCATTAGGGTAGATTGTTAATGGGTATGTTGACTATTAATTTACTCAATCAACCCCACCATGGATACTCTTTTAAAATGTAGCACCCAGAACTGAATGCTCCATTTGTGTTTGATCAAGGGAGAGTCAGAATCTTTGATGATCAATATCAGGAGGAAAATAATATTAAAAATCATTATAACTCAGCTCAATGCAATAACCAATATTGATTCCAAAGGTGTATGGATGGAAAATACCTCCTTCCCCCACAGAGAAATGTGATCTATGAGTGCAGAATGCAACTCTCCAAGACATGGTCAATGTATTTTGCTTACAAGAGATAGTCCTAGGTGTCATTATGAAATGATAACAATTTTTTTAAGCATTAAAAAGCAATTTAAAATAAAGAAAAAGAAGTAAAGACAGGCACACTATGTCATTTCTAGAGATTTTATTCTTCTATTGATTCAAGAGAGAGGAGAGGAAGAAAAGAGATACCTTCAGCCTTCTTGAGGGCTCTTGTGTCCTTTGATACTTACAGGCTCAGGAGAAAAGGGCCAGATAGTGAAATTCTAACACACAGTAAATTATCATTGGCCAACCTGATATTTAAACTAATTAGGTAATCTGATGACAGTTTAGCTAGTCAATGATATTGGTCAAAAGAAGGCTAAGGGAATGAATGGTCTCTTACAATTTTAAGTCTCATAATTAATACAGGGGTCTTACAAGTATAAAGCTCCCTGGAGATAAAGCCAGAAATGTAATTTCAGGCCAAATCCCAGAAGTTCTTCAATGGCAGAATGAGGAGGTTGGGCTATATTCCATTGTTATTGGGAAACCATTGAAAGATTTTGAACAAAGGACAAAGATGGTTAAAATTCTGCTTTAGAAAGATAAATCTGGCAGTGGTGCTGTTTAACAAAAATAGGGAAGTCAGTAGCAAAAGTTGATTTGGAGCAGAAGATAATGCGTTTATTTTTGGACATTCAGAATTAGTCACACTGGCAGTTGGAAATATACAGCAGGCAAATGGAAACACAGGACTGAAGGTCAGGAGGAAGGTCAGTGCTGGAAATGGGAATTTGCAAATTGTCCACAAGGTGTTAATGATTGAAACTATGGGAATGTGTAAAAGGAGAGGAGAAGAGGGGAGAAGGGAAGGGGAAGGGAAGGAAGGGGAGGGAGGAAGAGGGGCCAGGCCAAGGGTAACACTTATTTAGGGAGCAGGAGGTAGAAAGGAAGCAGACAATGGAATAGTATAATGTCACAGAAACCAAGAGAAGAGAAAATATTCAGGAGAGGGTGAATAATGACACCAAATGTTATAAGAGGTCAAATAATTATAGAACCTCAGATTTGGAAGAGACTTAAGAGGTCATGTAGAATCTCTAGAAGGATTGCTATATATGTCCCCCTTAGAATCTAGCATGGTGCTTTGCATATCATATAGTAAGCATTATTTATGTAATAATAACTCACATTTCTATAGAATTTTAAGGCTTATGAAACACCTTAAAATCAATCTGTGAGGTAAGTAGTCCAAGGATTATTTTCTTCATGTTCAGAAAAAGGACATGAAGGCTCAGAGAAGATTTGACTTGTTTGTGATCCTACACCTAGTAAATGTTCGAGATGCAGCCTCCAAGACCAGTGCTCTTCTGACAACCCTACACTGTGCCTTGTTGAACAGAGGAATTAATGACAAAGGCAATATCCAGCTCTGCCTTTGGGTTGGCTAGAGTGTGTACCTGTCATCACCTGTGTTCCTGGGCAGCCTTTATCAAATGCATAATTGCCAGTACCTATGCAAAAAAATTCCTAGTGACAGCTGATTTAAATTCTCACATTAGCTTTTCTAACACACGAATTATCTTTCTTTGTTTAGAGAGAGGTAGATTGGGTGGGATGACCCCTTAGGACAGGGATTCTTAATTTTTTTGTGTTTGTCAGGGCTTTTTTAGCAGGCTGGTGAAGCCTATGGACACAGAATGCTTTTAAGTGCATAAAATAATGTAGAGAAGATTACAGGGGAAACCAATTATAATGAGATAATTATCCATTTTTTATGTTCACAGATTTCAGTTTAAGAACTCCTATCTTGGGACAATTTTTTTCTTTCTTAATACTATATACTTAATACTATAATAATATTAACACTTAAAAGTCTTGATAATTCCCTGCCAGACTTTGACTACAGAAGAATGTCTATGAATGTCTTCTCTTTCTTTCACTTATTGAAGGAAATATTAATTACCTGTCAAAACTGAAATGGAGAGGGCAAAATATTCTCTTTCATTTGTATGCTACAATATGCCAAAATTTGAAGACTCTGGCAACTTCAATGACCTCAGAGGCCTTTGGCCTTGGAAGAAATAAGAACAACAAGGTTCTTAATGAGTTTCTCTTTTAGGACTCTCATTTTGAGAGAGAGAGAAAGACAATTTGAGACAGAGACAGAGAGAGGGAATGTCTCTTTTAAAATATTAAAGAATATCTTAGATATAGGACCTTATATCTGGAAGGATCATGTAGTAGTTTTATAGCTGAGGAAATTGAGACCAAGATAAATCAAATGACTAGTTCAGGATCCCATAATTACCCAGGTCTTCTGATTTCTTCTGATTTCTTGTATCTGTTTTTTACATTAGTCAACACTACCTCTAAGTCAAGAATGAATATCATTATAGATTTAGAGCTAGAAGTTACCTTAGAGGCCATCAAGTGCAATTCCTTCATTTTAAAGCAAAGGAAACTGAAATCTGAGGTCATTCAGGTAGAAATCATCATTGGTGGGATTTGAACGAAGGCCCTCTGATTCCAGAGCCTGTCTTCTTTCCATTGTACCAAATCCATGTGTTGCTCATTTTACAGATATGTGTCCAACTCTTTGAGATCTCATTTGGGGTTTTCTTGGCAAAGATACTGGGGTAGTCTGCTATTTCCTTCTCCAGCTCATTTTATAGATGAGAAAACCAAAGGCAAACAAGGGTAAGTGACTTGCCCAGGGTCACACAGCTAGTGAGTGTCTAAGGCCATATTTGGACTCAGGAAGGTGAGCCTTCTTGACTTTAGGTTCAGCACTTTATCTACTATGCTAACTAGGTGCTCAACCAAATGCAGTGATGGGCAAATTATGGCCCATGGGCCAGAAATGTTCTATCTGGCCATTCGACATTATTCCTAATCTGACTAATACAACAAGTAGGATACGATACAATGAAACTTCAAAAGAGTTGCCTTAGAAACAGACTGACAGATGAACATTTGCTTTCCTTTGGCCCCCTCTTTAAAAAGTTTGCCCATCACTGCATTAGAGAATTACAAAATAAACTCCCTCCTTTCTTGCCTCATACTATTGGGGTAACAAGTCATTTAATCTCTCTGGGCTTTAATTTGTTTACCTATAAAATGGAGATGAGAGATCTTGAGATACAGTGGAAAAAGAGCTGGCCTTGGAGTCAGGAAGACCTGGGTTCAAATATGACCTTTGACACATATTTAAATATATACTTGTGTATTACTGGGTATGTCCCTTAATTACTCACTGGCTCAGGTACATCTCTAAGACTACAAATTGCACAGGTGGTATTGATCTGCATCAGAAGAGGAAATTCATCACCAGGAGCTTTCTACATTGATAAAATCGCAGGTAAGATTTTTTTTTTTAAATTTAAGGGGATAATAGTACTTTTGCTACTTATTTTTAAAATTTCTATCTCATCTTGGAACTTCACTCAATACCTAGAGGTCCCTTATCTTGGACTAGCCAATTATCCTTGCTGACTTTTCAAGATGAAATATTCCTCTTTATAAAACTCACCTTCTCCCATTGGTGGGTTCCTTCTGGAGTCTCCATTTTGTGGAGGGGCCCTCAGAAAACCTTCATTCTCCCCCATATCCCATTCTTGGCTTCCATGCTTCAAAACCATGACCCTATATTGGATGCCATTATCCCTTCCTTTCCATCTCTCTTTTATATGATGTCTTCCCCCATTAAAATGTAAGCCCTCAAGGGCAAGGACTGTCCTTTTTGTTTGCACTTGTATCTCCCTGAGTACAGTGCCTGGTATAACAAATGCTTAATAAATGCTTGTTCCCTTCCTTCCCTCCTTCCTCCCTTCTTCCCCAACTTCCTTCCTTCCTTCCTTCCTTCCTTCCTTCCTTCCTTCCTTCCTTCCTTCCTTCCTTCCTTCCTTCC
>NC_058135.1:166296099-166304425 GCF_016433145.1 Gracilinanus agilis | reverse complement strand
CTTCCTTCCTTCCTTCCTTCCTTCCTTCCTTCCTTCCTTCCTTCCTTCCTTCCTTCCTTCCTTCCTTCCCTCATGTTATCTTAGTTGATTTCTAAGGTCCCTTTCAGTTCTAAAAATTTATAAACATTCAACATTGTATTGTATCATGAATCAAATCCAAACTAAAAAGACATGATTTTGATTTTTATGCTAAGGGCTAACTCCTTCAGAAAATAGAATAAAGAAATTATTCTGTGCTAGGAATGGAAGAAATTTCCATTTGTTTCCAAATGCAGATGATTTATATTAACCAGTCAATACACCGTTAAAAACTCATCAATCTTAGAATGCATTCAAATGATCAAAATTGCAAGTTGAATGAGAAAAGATACTAGTGAGGCATGGATACCTGATATACAAGTCTGAGTTCAGTTGTTCCATTGATTCAAAGTAATTTTATACATGATAAATTTAACATGTGTTGTCATCACTCATAAGAAATGCCTATTCTTTAAAAAAATGATTTTTATAGGCATAGACTTTCATTATTATTTGTCTTTATAGTTATGTATGATAGTTGATTTTGTTATTTTCAATAAAAGGTTTGATCAATACTAGTTAAAAGTAACCAAGCTTCCACAGAAGAAAAAACCAACATATTTTATGCATTTTTGAATTGTGTCTGGTATTATCCACATTTAGCTTAGTAGTTTCCTTAGAAATTTGAATTGACTTTAAAGGCCTTTGTGTTCAACACTATCTGACTGATACAAATTGGTTGAACAAAATAACATTATACATATGTTGGCTGTAATTTTCTTCAGTGAATTCTAATCAGGTAGATATTAGGGAGCAGAAAGAACAGGTGGACCTTTTTTCTTTTTAAACCCTTAACTTCTGTGCATTGGCTCCTAGGTGGAAGATTCACGAGGGTGAGCAATGGGGGTCAAGTGACTTGCCCAGGGTCACACAGCTGGGAAGTGTCTGAAGCCAGATTTGAACCTAGGACCTCCTGTCTCTAGGCCTGACTCTCAATCCACTGAGCTACCCAGCTGCCCACAGATGGACCTTTATACTTCAAAACTTGATAGTTTGTCTGTATCACCTAACCTTGTTTCATAACTTCCTCAAACTTTCAACTTCAAATTCCCTTTTCAAATATTTTTATTGATAGCTTTTGTTGTTGTTATTGTTTTTTAACATCACGAAAATTTCCCTTTCCTTCCCTTAACCTTTCCCAGGTAGCCATCCCATATAACAAATACTATTCTGAATTCCATTTTAATTTTATGGGAAATAAGATTGACATTTTGGGTTCATATTTATTTTGCTTCAATCTTCAATAACTTGTTGATTTCCAAGATGCATTGAAAGAAATGTAACCAGAGTTGAAGCTAACTCAAGTGTGCTAGTGCCTCCAGCTGTAGCAGCTTAAAACTGCACTAAATTTTATTTTTGCACTGATTGTCCTCCATTCCTGAAATGCTCTCCCTCTTCACCTCTGCACAAATTTTTTTCCTCCTAGTATAATGAGAGAGCATTTTCCAGTTTGATATTATTCAATAATCCTTAGAGGCTTGCAATAGAAGAACTAGACAAAGCATAAGATTCAGGATCATTTGCCCATAGGCTATGGAACCATGTAAGCAATAGTCAGGTGGCTAAAAGTGGTTGGTATTTCTGTCAAGTCTGTGGCCTTTCATTTGAAGGGAAGAGAAGAATCACAGATAAGGGGATATCCGCCCATCCCCATCCCCTGCTCTAGTCTCCCAGTTTCTTCAAATAGAGGTTAAATGACTTGCCCAGAGTCACATAGCTAGTGAGTGTCTGAGGTCAAATTTGAACTCGGGTCTTGCTGACTTTAAGCCCAGCACTCTATCCACTGAGTCATCTAGCTGTTTAAATTTTAACTCCTATAAGGTAGCAACAATTTTTTCCTCAAATTCTCACTTTAACACCAAATAAAATTGAGAATTTCTCTAAGCAACATAGAACAGAAAAGAGGATTGTATATGAAACCATGAATCTTTCAAATGAGTAAATTAATAATTATAAAGAGTTTAACACTGAGACTGGCACATAGTACATGCTCAATGAATGCTTATTTCCTCCTCTCCCCCTTCTCTTAACTAGAACTTATTTATGCTTACATGTATAAAATTACTTCAACATGTACCTTTCTACTTTGTCCTTTTTGGCTGTGCTTCCTTCTAACTTTCTCTTCCTTTTCATCACTTTTTTTTTTTTAAAAAAGCTTCCATGACCATTTTTTCTTTTTTTGCAGCAACCCTTTCCTCACCATCAAGAGCTTACTATGTGTAAAACAATGGAAATATAAAGACAAAATGAAAACAATCTCTGTCTTTTTTTTTCAAATATTTGATTTTTTCCAATTACATGTAAATTTTTTTCAGGATTTTTTTTATTATAAAGATATTTGACTTTTAACAACTGCATGTAACAACACATTTCCACATAAGTTTTCTAAAGAAATATGATCCAGATTGTCTCCTTCCCTCTCTTCCCTTCCCCCGCCCACAGCTGGCAAACAATTTGACAATCTCTATCTTCAAAGAGCTTTCATTCTCCTAATGACTGGAATGTAACACAAATAAGTATAGTATAAAATAAAGGGAGGCATCGTAGAACTCCCAACAAGAGAGAGAACCACAAAGGCTTCACAAAGGAGGTAGCATCTGACTGGTGATTTAAAGGAAGATAGGATTCAGAGGTGAAGACAAAAGAAAAGAGACATCGAGGAAAAGAGAAACTGAACTTGGAATTGAAGATCTGGGTTCAAAGTCCAGCTCTGTTTCTTGCTGTCCATGGGATCTTTGGTAAGTCTCCTCATTTCTGTGGGCCTCAGTTTCCTCATCTGTGACATGAAAAGGTTAAATTAGATGACCTCTAAGGTCTCTTCCAATCCTAAATCTTTGATGTTTTAGAAAGGGAGCCCATCCTGCACATGGGTAATAGGTGACCTGGGCAAGTACATGGAGTTACTTAGGGAGATTTTCATAGTTTAGTTTGTTTAGAATGTCAGCTTGATAAAGAGGATTATTATGAAATAAGTCTGGGGAGATGTATAGGAACCAATTTATAGGAGATCATAAATGCCGAGCTGTGGATTTTGTATTTTTCTCCCCTCTTCCCCCTGAAACAATAGAAAACCACCAGAAGCTTTTGAACAATGGAGCCATATCCAGATTGGTGCCTTTTGAAGATAATTTAGGTAGCTCTTTGGAGGAAGAGTTGGAGAGGAGAGAGGCTGACAATAGAAAGGCAAATTAGGAAGGTAGTGTTGTGGCCCAGGAGAAAGATGATGGAAACCTTGTACCAAAGTGTTGGATACGTAAGTGAAAATATGGGCATTGGGGAATGAAATGTTACAGAGGTAGAAGAGGCAAGACTTAGCAACTGATTGCATATTGAGGATGGTGAGGGAAAGGGAAGAGCCAATGATGCTTGACTTTGAGTCTCCTCTGTAAAGTAGGCAGCCATGGCATCATAGATAGAACACTGGCTTAGGAGTCAAAAGGACTGAAGTTCCAGTCCTGCTGTTGACCCCTCCTAGCTGTGTGTCCCTAGGGAGAGAGCTTCCCCTTTCTGCACCTGTTTCCTTATATATAAAGTGAGCAGGTCGTAAAATGCTTCTGAAGGCCTTTTAGCTCTGATTTCATAGTCCTGTGGCTCCTAGAGGATCAAATGAAATTAAGCATATGAAAATGCTTTGTCGAATGGGAAGCATTATACAAAAAATAACCCAGAGTTCAGGGCTCCCAAAGCATTCTGGACTCCCGCTGATCCTAGGGGGCTTGACTGCAGAGGGGGTAAATTTCTCTTCCTTTGGCTTTTTGTCCCTTCTTGGATTAATCCAGGAAAGTCTTTATGGTAAACCTTAGTTATAGGGTTTCCCTTTAATGTTGGTAACTAGATCCCCTCCCACAAAGCTGCTTGGTGTACAATATGGGTATCAGGTATAGGGCAGCTGTTTATTTCTTCCACCACCAAAATGTCATTAGATGCAAAGGACTCACAGGTGCACAAGAACTAATACAGAAAATAGAAAACACTCTGATAGTCCATTTCACTTAGTATACGCCCTCTGAAAGGCAAAGAATCTTGGTGTGACAGATGGGCAGAGATTTCCCACTTCAGATATACAGCATACTCGCCCTCTCTGAGTGACTCACAATGTCCAGGTCCCTTGGCTGGCCAGGGTAACTTTCTTTAGAGCTCCAGGTGCCAGATGATCTTGGTGGTGGTCTTCTACTTGGAGAAGCATGCTATTTTGGAAAAATTTCCCTTCTGGTTAGTCAAATCCTGGATCCTTACTTGAGTAACTCTGAATTTTCAGAAATCACCAAAGCTAGAAGCTTTCATTTTCCAGGGGCATCAGTCCTTGAAAAGGAAACTAAAATGCAGAAGGCATTCAAGAACTAAAGGTCCAATGTCAGGTTGTCAGATACTACTACAAGCCATCATTTCTATTCGGTAATTTGGGAGAAGGGAAGAGAAATCCCTCCCGCTGATCCAAGGGAAAGTAAGTCCTAGAAAAGGGTCTCAAGGTAGAGGAATACCAAAAGAGAAGAGTCCTTTACTCTTAAAGGTCACAGAAGTGGGAGAATCTTCCAAAAAGAATCTGTATCCCAAAATTCAGTCCCAAAGCACCTTCCAGGGAGTCTTCAGGCCTATTGACAACATAGGAGATTCCTATGTTATCCTAGAAAGGTACATGCTTTCAGCAAGGGATCAGAGCCCACATCTAACACCTTGGGTAAAACCCACATTCTAGATTGAGGGATCTGTAAAACCAAGCAGAGATTCCCCATATCTCTCCTGCTACTTAAAAAAATATGCCATTGTTATTTTCATAAGATAAGGCCATTAATATTAGGATCATAGATCTAGAATTAAAAGAGACATCAGAAATCATTTAATCAAAACCTTTATTTTACAGATGAGGCAACTGAGTCCCAGAGTAAGTAAATGATTTGTCTGTGGTCACATGCTTTTGGCATCATTTAAGACAAGGTCTGGCTCCAGAACCAGCGTTACTTAGACAGTTAAGTGGGACCATGGATAGAGCTTCACATCCAACTTCAGACACTAGCTCAGTGGTTCCCAAACTTTTTTGGCCTGCTGCTCCCTTTCCAGAAAAAAAATATTATTTAGCCCCCTGGAAATTAATTTTTAAAAAATTTTAATAGCAATTAATAGGAAAGATAAATGCATCTGTGGCCATCACCTCCTTCCTGGATTGCTACAGCATCCACCAGGGGGCGGTGGTGCCCACTTTGGGAATCACTGTACTAGCTTTATGACTCTGGCAAGTCACTTCACCTTTGCCTGCCTCTATTTCTTCAACTGTAAAACAAGGATAATAATAGCATCTGCCTTCTAGAGCTGTTGTGAGGATCAAATGAGATAATCATTGTAAAGCACCTGGCACAGTGCCTGGCACATAGTAGGCACTTAATAAATGCTTGTTTCCTTCCTTCCCTCCTCACTGTTCCATCTGCCAACTGTCATCATCATAGAGCTTTAATGGGAATTAAGTAATATTAGATGAACAAGTTGCCTATGTGTAAATACTGAGTAAATGTATAACATTGTTGCATATTATTTTGAAGATGCAGCTAGGTAGTGTGGTAGATAGGGTGATGGGCTTGGAATCAGGAAGACCTGAGTTCAAATTTGGCCTCAGACACCTACTTACTAGCTGTGTGACCTTGGGCAAGTCACTTAATCTCTGTTTGCCTCAGTTTCCACATCTGCAAATTTGGGGTTTCAATAATAGCACCAACCTTTTGGTTGTGAGGATCAAATGAAATAATAATTGTAAAGGGCTTAGCACAGTGCTTGGCACATCCTAAGCATTAAATAAATGTTAGTTCTTGCTATTCTTGATTGAATTCAGACGCTGTTGTTTCTATTTACTTCACAAGGAAAGACTTGAAGGAGATTCTGTCCTAGCCACATATTTTGGAGTCTTCTAAAATACTGCATATTTATTTTTAGATATTTCAGAATCTGGGGATTCGTTTTAGGACAAATACTTCTTCTTGTTCTTTGGATATGGTACACTTTGCTAAATTCAATCTGGAGCTATCAGGCTGCCAACAAAGTGATACTGACATACATTTCCTAGTAGCATTTGATCAGATTTATACAGGTAAATGTGCACCTAATCTGCTTGAGTATTTCTTTTCCTCTTTTCCATATTCCTCAGTCTTTATCCCCCACCCCAATAAATCACATTTTATGGAGAAACTCAAGAGAAAAAAAATTCCTTTGGGCTTTTCATCCTTCTCTCTCCTCAACCTGCTGCTACCACAATTCACCACTTTCTCCAACCCCTTAGCTTAAAACAAAAACAAACCCTTTGAAATAGCTCCTGGAGCTGGCCATAGAAGTTTCTATAAGCTGAGGGCACACTGTCCTTGCCAGGATAGGTAAACATTTAGGAGTAGGTTTTTATTTATTGTCTGGGGTAGGGAAGGGAAAAAACTACTACTACACAGTCTTCAGGGATCCCAATTCTCCTTCCTTCTTATTCCTGGACTGGATTTTCTGAGCCAGAAGTTGCTGGCATGCCTCTCTGATACTTGGGAGGATTCATATCTAGTGAGTTAGAATTGTGGAAGGGGGCAGCTAGGTGGCACCATAGTGCACAGAATGTCAGGCCTGGAGTCAGGAAGACACATCTTCCCAGGTTCAAATCTAACCTCAGACACTTACTAGCTGTGTCACTCTGGGAAAGTAATTTCACCCTGTTTGCCTCACTTTCCCCATTTGTAAAATGAGGCGGAGAAGGAAATGGCAAACCACTTTGAGATCTTTGCCAAGAAAAATGGGGTCACAAAGAATTAGAATAAAATGACTGAAAAATAACAAGAACTGTGTCAACTGCCTGGTGCTCTTTCTATGAAGCAAAAATGCTTACATTTGAGAATGTGTGAATATTAAACTTAAAAGGAAAGGAATTCTTACACTTAAATACTGTCGTTGTTGTTGTTCAGTCCATGTCTGACTTTTTGAGACCTCATTTGGGATTTTCTTGGCAAAGATACTGGTGTGGTTTGCCATTTCCTTTTCTTCCTCATTTTATAGATGAGGAAAATGAGGCAAACAAGGTTAAATGACTTGCCCGGGGCAACACAGCTAGTGTCTGAGGCCAGATTTGAACTTAGGTCTTCCTGATTTTAGTTGTGCCCTTTATGTACTCGTCTATCTGCCTGCCAGTGTATAATTATCTATATATGGGTGTATATGTGTGTGTGTATGTGTGTATCTTTCTATCTGTCTTTCTATCTTTTCCTTCCCAAGAATTGTCTATTGGATCCTATATAGCCTATATTCAAAACAATGTGGTAATACTTACCTGGGCTATTACACGACTACACAGACTTGTGAGAATTAAATATATTTGAAAGAGTTTTTCATCTGTAAAGAGCTCTGTTAAGGTGGGCCACCATTATTTTAAGCAGAATGATAGATTACTACAATTCCACATTGCTGACACATTCACCTTCTTATTCAAGAGGGAGATTTTTTAATAAGAAAAATTTCCTTTTAGAAGGAAAGAGAGCTATTGAGCCAGTGAAAGGAAAATATTTCTAAGCTGAACTAGTTTCTGACTGACTGCTTTTGGTAGCCTCATGTTCCTAACTCAAGGGATTTTTGGAGAAGTCTCTCTGATTTCCAGGTAAGCAGTGAGCAGACACTCATATGTTGGGCCAGATTAATCCATTGGGATTGTCTTTGGCTCAAGAATAGTTCCAGGAGAGGCAGTGACAGTATAATGAATGTTTCCTATGCAGGGCTACCAAGGTTATGAGAACCACATATTTCAGATACTGTGGTATTTACCATGCCAGGATATTTTGTGAAATGACTCTTTCTGTTCTTGTCATCCCCTGAAATATAAGGGATGAGGCTGCTTTAGGATTACCTGGACGTTGACTAAAGGTTGGTTTGTAAAAGTCTTAGGGTTAAGCAGGAAAGTAGCTTGATACAAAAGGGGCAAGGAATCCAGAGATAGAATGATATCTTCTCTGTTAGGAAAAATAGCCCCTCCTTAGACATTTCTTCCTTCCCTTTTTCTTTCTTCTTTTTTCCTCTTCTTCCTCCCTCCCTCCCTTCTTCCCTCTCTTCCTCCCTCCCTTCCTTCTTTCCTTCCTTCCTCCCTTCCTCCCTCTCTTCCTCCCTCCCTTCCTTCTTTCCTTCCTCCCTCCCTTCCTCCCTCTCTTCCTCCCTCCCTTCCTTTTTTCCTTCCTTCCTTCCTTCCTTCCTTCCTTCCTTCCTTCCTTCCTTCCTTCCTTCCTCCCTCCCTCCCTTCCTTTCT
>NC_058135.1:166282034-166293233 GCF_016433145.1 Gracilinanus agilis | reverse complement strand
TCTCTCTCTCTCTCTCTCTCTCTCTCTCTCTCTCTCTCTCTCTCTCTCTCTCTCTCTCTCTCTCTCTCTCTCCTCCCCCTCTCCCTCCCCATTCCTTTTAGCACACAAAACACCCAGTGCATCCTGAACCAGATTAAAATGTAATTGGGAAACATTTAACAAAATTAATAAAAATATAATAGAACATAGATAATGCTAATTTGTGGTTTTCTAAGTCAATATGCTGTCTTCAGAGATCGGTTTCTATCTGAATTTCATACCACTGGTATAGAGGAAAGAAAATGACTTGGAGGTTAGGAAAACCTGAATTCAAATTGTACCTCAGACAGCTACTAGTGTAAGGATGGGATTTGTGCAAGGGGAATGTGACAAAGGAGCCAGAGAAGGAGTTGCTGACAGTTGCTGACAGTTGAGACCAGAGAGAGCTGGGAAATTCTCAGGAGGGGGAAAGGAGAGGGGAGAGCTTCTGGCGGAGGACTGTGAGGAGAGAGGAGGTGGGCATCCCAGCTTAGATGCAGTCCTGAGGGCTTCCTGAGGATCTTTCTTTGGAAATTGAAACCCTGATTCCCTGATCAAAGCCATTCTTTCACATCTCACCCATCAAGACTTCAACCATGGAGTCAACTAAGTTTTTGGACTCCATTTTGGTAGCTATCTCTTAGTCGCCTTCACCCATAACCCAACCTTGCTGAGAGACCCTTTCCAGTCTAACTTACAATTATAGAAAAGGATAGAAATAGGAAATAGAAATAGAAACAGAAGGAGAATGATGGGGAGATGCTTAGGAATGCAAACCCCAAAGGTTCCTACCCAAGTGATGGACCCCATAGAAATAAAGAAGAGGGCACCCCGAAATCCCTCTGTCCTTCACTCCTTTCCCCAACCCCTGAATTGCAAATAATAAAAGCCATTAATCAGTCAGATAGTGTTCCAGAGTGCCTGAGAGACAACAAGGTAGAGGGGAAACCACAGCTTGATCTGGCTGCCTCCATCTTGAATACAGACCACCCACTGTGAATTTAACTGATGGGGGGGAGGTTTGTGTGAACCCTGTCCTTATTCAGGATTGGATTAGGGTACCACATACCTTGTCTTATAGGGAAGACTCACCACCAACTCCTGTGGGGCAGCATGACCATTCAGGTCACCCAGTTTTGGGGTGACACCCTCTCAAACTCTCCCAGTGTATATTTGGCCCTAGGGGAGAGCTGGAAGAGAGACTCACCACATAGACTCTCTCTTTCTCTATCTCCCCTCTATCAAACATTGGTATAGGCTCTCATTATTGTTACTCTAGAAGTAGGACCTCTTCATTTTCCTCATTTGTAAAATGAGGGGGTTAGACTGGATGATCTCTATTTCAGGTCCCTTCTGGCTTTAAATTTAAGATCTTGTAAACTCATTGTGATGAGTCTCTCAGAACTGAGTGATGCTGGTTTTTGGATAAGAAACATGGAGTATGCTTCTGTGATTGTCTTTGGTATTTGAGGAATATGAGGTATTTGATATATGAGGACCTGCCAGACCTCATGCTCTCTGAGCCCAGCCTTTCCAAATTCAGAATCATCTCTATGCTCCAACAGAGCACTGGAGGAGGATTGCAGAGGACGAGGTATGAAAATAATTACAATGCCAAAGGGATCTTCAAGTGCATAAGAGAGGTACAGACACAGAGCAATGAGAGTTCTGAGGAGGAAAAATGAATTTCTGGTGGAAGAAAGCTGATGTGGTCCGTGGGAATGGGTGGGACATGTTTCAGCAAATGGAGATGTGAGTAAGAAAGCCACCAGATAATCTAGTTGGAATAGCATATAAGACTGGTAAAATATAATGGGGGAAAGATTGGAGAAAATTTTTTTCTGAGGAAGACAGCTCCAGTTGGGTGCTGATTTAAGGGCAGCCAAGTGATGGCATGAAGACATTGGGCTCCTGGGAAGAGAGGACACTAAATTAGGATTTGGTGGGAACTGTTTGCTCACTTAATTTTGCCTATGGTAATGTTAAAAGAAATCTTGGTTTGGGCTTCATGGTGGTTGATAAGGCAAACTCAAAAATATAAGACCAAATAGTTATTAGCACCCCAAGGCAGCAAGTAATTGGAGTGCAACTGTCAAAAATTCAAATCGCAAGCTGCCTTTATAGACAAGAGTAAACAACTTTCACACTGGGGCAATACAATCCTGATTGGTTCAAATTTTCAGTAAGGAAGTGGGCTTAGTGCCACCCGAGAACTCCTCCCCCATTACAGTATCATGGTGCCCATGTCCAAGGGCATTTTCCCTACCACTCTCTTCTACAGGCTAGTTGGCAGGTATCCAAAGTCTACAGGTCATAGGATCACTCAGACTGATTGTACCAGTCACTGATTCATTGTTCAATCATGTGCAACTATTTATGACCTAATATGGATTTTTTTTGGCAAAGACACTGGAGTGGTTTGCCATTTCCTTCTCCAGTGGATTAAGGCAAACAGAGGTTAAGTGACTTGCCCAACATCACACAGCTAATAAATGTCTGAGACCAGATTTGATTCAGGTCCTCCTGACTCCAGGCCCAGTGCTCTGTACACTGATCCCTCTAACTGCCTCTCATAACCCTACTTACCTCCCACATTACAGGTGAGGAATGAGGCTGACCATTAGACTTCCCAGTGTCCCCTCCTTCCTACCCTCTAGAAAGTCAAGCAAACTCTTGAACTTGAGGGAGGGCAGAGCAACCCTCTAGTGAACTATTCTCGCTACTGTTTTCTTATTCTAATACATTTTGTTTCTTTTCTCTTCTTACAGAAACTTATAATGATTCTAAGATGATAATCCTAAAGGGGAAACACAATCATTCCTTTATTAATATTAGGAGGTCAGTTACTTTAAGAACAATACAAGACTGTAAGATACAACGTTATTACTGTAGTTGAGAGTAAAATCTACAATGGTAAAAAGAAATAGGAACTATTCTTCATTATACTTTTTCTTTCAGGCTTTTGTTCTCTTGTTTTAATGGACCATTAAGAATGTTATGTTTTAAAGAAGTATCTCTGTAGGTGACAGAATAATTTAAAATGTCATGTGGTCAAAATAGGAGGTAGTTTAGCGGCTGAAGAAAATACACTAAGTTAATAATGGCCATGAAAGCTTTTCAGAGATTATATTTGCAATGTTCAGTGTCTCTTAATTAATTTTTTTCAGTTTAGATTTTTAAAAAAGCCTCTTGAGAGGTAGCATGGCCTAATGAAGAGAGCAATCATATCCTTGGAACTCAGGAAAACCTGGGTTCAAGATCTGACTCTGACACAAATTAGGTATTTTATTTGTGAGCGAGTGACTCAGCCTGAGTGTCAGTTAATTCTGTAAGACAGCCTAGTTTATATTTGCATCAGAAGAAACACTTTTATCCAAAAAGGGCTTTTAAATCCATTACTATAGAATCTTAGACTGGGGAGGGACTTGGGGAATCTATTTACTTGAAGATTAGCTTCTATGACTTCCCCTCACAGGCATCCAGCACTTATCTCTAGTGAAGGAAATCCACCACCTTTCAAAGCAGCCCATCTTGCTTTCAGGTAGCTTTATTTTTAGAAAGTTTTTCCTTCTAAGCCTAAATTTTTTTCTTTGGGGCCTCTGCCTTTTGCTCCTACTTGTGTCTTCTACGTCTAAGCAGAACATGTCCAAATATGAATACCTCCTTTCCTAGATATTCATTAATCATCCCTATAATAATAATAATAATACACTCTAGAAACTTGCCAGGAATCAAGTCAAGTTCCGTAGCCAAAAATTGCAAGCTTATTTTTCTTCCTATGTTTGGAATTCTAGACATTTGTCTTTCTCCATTATTGTTGCATATCTTGAGTTCTCCATTAACTTCCGAAGAACATTGAAAATACCTTTCCAGTCACATTTATCACAAGTAACATGAGATATACTTCATCTAACACCTCTTCTAAAATAATTAAAGTGTGCTTACTATTTCCCTTCTTCTCTTGGGTATTACTTTCCTCCGATGTATTTTTTTTTTCAGTTTTTCTAGTCAAGTGATTATTTTTCTTGGCTGAGAAAATGGAAGCAAAATACAAATTAAGTATCCCAGCCTCCTCTTTGGTCATCCCATCCACCCTAAGAGGAAACCCTACTCCATTGTGAGTATCTTTTCCTCGGTAAAACAAACACCCCCTTTAAAAAATCATACTTGGCTTTCTTCACCAAGCCTTGGCTTATTCTGAGCTCTACTAGCATAATTCTTTTTCTTTTTAATATCCTTTATTTTTAAGATTTTGAGTTATAAATTCTCTCTCTCCTTCCAGTTCTTTCCTCTCCCATTGAACAGACAAGCAATATGATATCATTTATACATGTAAAATCATGCAAAACACATTTTCATATTAGCTATGACATAAAGTCTCCATTTTTGTTGTGATGCTCTCCTAAACATAGCAATTGAAAACCAGTTGTGTAAAGCATGTCATATTTTTCCATAGAAACAATATCATAATTGGGAGGTGTTTCCTGAACAAGGACCTGTCATTAATAAGATTATGAACATGACCATGTTGTAAAATATGTTACAAAAACAAACAAATGGTATCTATAAGCTTTTACAATATTTTAAAATAGCAGAGTGGTGCTTCTAGTACTTTATTTATTTTTATAAACTCTTACTGTAAGAGGGAAAATTATGAGGCTGACCATAAATTAATAATTTTATTAAATCAAAAGTAGGAGGGGAAAAAGATGGACAAGTGATATATACATATGTGTGTGTGTGTGTATATATATATAAAACTTTCCTTGTTGCTCCATTTAGCTTGCTATTCTGTAGCTGCTATTAGGGCCTCCTAGCCACACTCACAGAGAATTCCAGCCAACAACAAACACGCAAGAGAAGAGAGTGAAATCCGCTCTTGCCTCAGTTTATCAAACTTTTTCTCTGCCCCCTAACTCTCACACATCACATTTCAGGAGCTAACTGTGGCTTTCTATTTTGCCTCAGCCAATCCCAGGGAGCAGTCCAGGGGGGCAGTTCAGGGGACATCTGCCTTGGCCCCTGTCTCATGAACTGTTGACTCTATTGCTGCCTTTTTCTGACTGCCATTTTATCCTTGTGACCCAATTCATTTAATGATTTCCTTCACACAGTCCTTGCCTCCTGGTCAAGTTTAGGCTCACACCAGGTATTCAGGGAGTCAACAGTAGATGTTGTTACCTCTGCAACCCCAGAAAGGAAGGGAGGGTAAATTTCCTTCACATACTTACCTTCCATCTTAGAATAAATACTGTGTATTGGTTCCAAGGCAGAGGAGTGGTAAGGGCTAGGCAATAGGGGTTAAGTGACTTGCCCAGGGTAACACAGCTAGGAAGTGTCTGAGGTCAGATTTGAACCCAGGACCTCCTGACTCTAGGCCTGGTTCTCAATCCACTGAGCCATCCAGTTGCCCCTTTCTAGTACTGTTAAATAGGCACAATTACACATCAATCATGATGAATGACTGTATATAAAGTACATATACTTCAATGCTTATCAAGATTATATTTTATGGAACAATCAAGCACTTAATAAGTATTAAAGTTATTTTCAAAACATGATTTCTTTAGCCCTATTGCAATCACTCTAGCAAATATTAATATATAATCACTAACTCTTTTGCTTGCCTCCTTGGAATCAGAAAGGTGTGGGAAGGATAACTTGTATAGTCCATAGCTAATTAAAAAGTTGACCACAGAAATTTAAAATGATAATGGGGGTGGGGCTGGATTTTCCTGTTGTAAGTGGAAGCATGGAAAATCATTAGACCTAGTTTTAAGCTGGGATCAATCTTAAAAACAAAAAGGGAAAAATTCTGCCATTTCATTGGCTGGAATATTTGAAGGTTTGACTAAGAGCCATAGATGTAGGGATTTAGAGAAGGGTCTTTCTTGAGCCTAGAACTCTTGCTTGTCTTTTCTTTTTTTCTTTCCTTGTCCTCCTTCCCCTTACCTTTGAGCAAAATCACGGGGAAAGAAATTACCTCAGGGTTCTGCGGAAGTAAGGAGGGAAGGCTAGTTACCATTTGTCACCTTAGATTGTAGGGAAGAAAAAAATTTTGGGGTTGATAGTATTGACACAAACCTCTGAAATTTTATAACATAAGTCAGCAAAGTCATTGTTATCTTTTTGTAGCCTCTATTTAAAGTTGGAAGGAGTGGTCACCCCTTCCTCCAATCCCTGGGAGGTGTCAAAAGTGGTGACTAGCAGAATCATTTAGTGAATGAGTAAAGGTGTGAAATATAGCATGTGTTAAATTAGACGGTATACTCGATATGAAATTACTCAATAGTCACACTAAGTTTCCCTGCAAAAAGAACATCTTCATTTGGTACTTTCTGCTGAGTAGAAAGTATCATATGAGCAGTTCAGAATTAAGTGCTTGGACCTTTGAATTCTGGATTGAAGAGCTTTTCCTACATCAGTCCACAAATGTTTACTAATCACCTACTATGTGCCAGGCAGTGTGCTAAGTGCTGGGGATACAAAGACCGATAGTCTTTTTTGTTGTTGTTGTAAAATAAACAGGAGAGTTGCATGATAAGGAACAAAGCATAGTTTAAGAAAAACCTTATTAAATAGCTAAATTACTATATTTAAAATTACACCCTTATTTCATTGTTCTCTCAAATTTAGAACTATAATTAGCAACTGCTTAGTATCTAGTACATTTAATCAATATACATCTTTCCTATGATTAAAAAAATAGTGAATCCATAAAAAATGATGAAAGAACAACCATAATAATTCTTTGAAAAGACCTGTGCCATTTATTGTCCTATGATGGGGAAAAAAATAAACCCAAGACAGAAAAAATGCTTCAATGGCTATATTGCTTTGACAGAAGCATCAGAAAACAAAGCAATACCAACCATTTTTGATATGACAGGGCTGGTTGCAGTACTGATGGGAGAGCTGCCCCTCATTTCCCACACTGAGATTTTTGGGTGGCTCACAGAATTTCACTTTGAGCTTTCATTTCGGATGTAGGATTTCCCTCAAACAGGGGAAGTGGTCTGTGTTTTTGTCAGGGTGGAGAATTCCTTGTGTGGAACTCCATCCACCAGCAGATGGCAATATGTCTATGACATAGCAGATAAATCTCAGGCAGTATGAGATAATATACACAGATGGAGGCAGGTGTGGCATAATAGTGCTGAGCTTGGTGCTAGGAAAGACTCCAATTTCAAATCCGGCTCAGATACTTACTAATTATATGACACTAGTCATGTTACTCAGGAAATTTTAATAATATGTAAAGATGTATATTTTATACTTTTTCTTAAATATACAACCCAACATTAAAATATATTTTAGGATTCCCAAGACATCAAATAATTATTTCTCTGTTTTGGTGGTTATGAATTATGCATATTTTTAAAAATTTCAATTATCTTAGGACCAAAGATTTAGAGGTGGAAGGTTCTCAGAGTTTATTCATCTTGAATCTAACCTCTGTATTTCATAGATGAGTGAATTGAGGTCCAGAGACAAAGTAATCAGCTAACGAGTGTCAAAATTTGCAACTGAACCCAAGTCCCCAGACTCTAAGCTCTGAGTTCTTTCTAGCACACCACATAACCTCCAAAAGTTTAGCTGAAATTTCAGATCATTTTCTTATTTAATTATCTTTTCATTAATGATTAAACAGTTGGTCTTTACTAGGCATTTATAAATCAAATTCTATCATTCACTTCATATATGAAATAAAATGTGTCAAGACTTTCTGAACAAACTGAAGAACATTAAAGAAAAAAACCACACCAATAGTAAGCAGGTCAAATCCTTCCCAATATTGTCTGTTCCCTAATACCCTCATACTTTGGTGCCCCTTTGCAAAAAAAATAAATAAAATAAAATAAAAAAAAAGGAAGGAAGGAAGGCAGGAAAGAAGAAAGAAAAAGGAAAGGAGGAAAGATTTTTGTTTTTTTGTTTTTTCATTGTGATCCTTTCCAAATATATCCCATTACATAGCCTGCTCTTCTATCAATACTCAGGCAATCAACAATGAGTCTTAACAATATGTCATTCCATGTTGATAGTCCTCTTCTTCTCCACAGAGATGGGGGTAGTATGTTGGCAGGTAGGTAGCACAGTGGGTAGCAGGTCCTAGAGTCAAGAAGACCTGAATTCAAATCCCATCTCAGATATTTGCTAGCTGTGTAATCCCCGGGAAGGAGTTTAACTTAAACTCTGTTTGCCTCAGTTTCCTCATCTATAAAATAGGGATGATAATAGTACTTAACTCTCAAGTGTTGTTGTGAAGATCCAATAAGTTATAATAAAGAACTTAACATAGTGCCTGGCACATACTAAGCACTATACACATTTTAACTGTTATTATTATTATTATTATAATTTCTTGGATCTCTTGGATCAGGGCTGCTCATTATAATTCATCTGAGTCTAGTTCATTCATTCTATTTTATTTCTAACAAAATTGAGAAATAACTACTGAGAATCTGATACCAAGTACCAACTTTCTCCAGCTTTTCATATAACTTGAGATGCTGGGACATGCATTGATTACTCCATTTCTTCCCTGATATTTTGGTTTTTGGTGTGCTTCAGGTTTCTTTTGGTTTCTTTCAGTTGGGTGTATTCTCTTTCACTCTTTCCTCCAGTCTAATACCCTGCTTTTTTTCCTGCTTCAGCTTACTTAGGGGTCAATCATGTGGAGAAAGATAATGAAAGGAAGATCTCATGAATATTTCATTCTATTAATAATTATACTTCCTCAAAATGTGATGAATAATAGTTTGATTTTCTGCTTCCCCCATCTCCGTCTCTGTCTCTCTCCATCTTCCCCTGTTGCTTTCTTCTTTCTTTCTCTCCCTCCTTCTGTCTCTCCCTGCATTTATCATCCACATTATGTTGAGTTAGTTCCTGAACTCAAGGCCAATTCAACCACAGAATCTGACCTGGGATTTTTATACATTATAATTTTACATTGTGTATATATTCTTTTATATACTATATGCGTTATAATATATAATCTTATACATTATAACAGAAATTCTATTTATTTTGGACCTATCCTGTGTCTGGAGGCCCCAAGCCTGAGTTATCATAGTACTAGCTATGAGCTATAGTACCACTATGAGTTAAAGCATCCTTTATCCTCTTTCCCAAACTAGTGTCAGATATTCCAAGAAATCAAGTACTTTTTCATACAGAAATTAAAGTATTTTATTAATTTTATTTTATTAATCCTTACCTTCTGTCTTAGAAATGATACTAAGTATCAGTTCCAAGGCAGAAAAGGGGCCAGGACTAGGCAACTAGGCTGCCCAAGGTCACATAGCTAGCAAGTATCTGAGGACACATTTGACCTGAGGACCTCCTGTCTCCAGGCTTGGCCTTCTATTTACTGAGCCACCTAGCTGCCTCCAGAAATGACACAATTTTTATATCTTTAAAACATCCTCCCACAACATATCAGGGATTTAGAGAGACGTATTAATCCTTCCAGCTATTGGGTATTATTAGCTATTATTCCAGAATAGCTATTATTCCAGAAGCCCAATTGTAATCAATTCATGGGTCTTATAGCTTTATCTGGTTGATTTCTGACCCAAGAGTTGTTTTCTCACTTCCCTGCCCCATTGATAACTTTGGTCCTTTCCCCAGTGACATCCTTCAATTAGCATCCTGCACAAGGTCAAGCACACCCCCAGCAAAGGATAAGATTCTAGAGAAACTCCAGTGCTTCCTCATCAGCAAAAAGCTGGGATACCTTGGACATAATACTGGTTGAGTGGCTCTCTCCTGACTCCCTGAATGCCAAACTTGCTCAGTACTAGCTTAGATACCGAGATAAATGCAGTTCAATTACTTTGCATTTTCAAGGTTTCATTATTAAAATGAAATTTCACCCACTATCCTAACTACTTGCATTTTATTTGACAAGTTAAAAAAGTGGAGCAAAAATGCATTAAATACTTTCTTTTGGTGCACTGGTGTTAATTATTGGGCTGGATCTAATTCTTGGGGCCCCCAAAAAGCCTTAAGTCAGTTCCTCAAATAAAAAATAATCCAAAGTGCAATTTGGAAAGAGAGAAAATGGCCTGAAACTTCATGAGTATCATTTTGTTTTCTTTCTAATGCAGACAAGTAGATTTTATAAAGAAATATCAGATAAGGTTATTTTGGACATATCAAAGGTAATAGCATACTTCTAGATTACCCTCCTTCCCTAAAGATCAAAAAGAGTTTTAAACATTAAACTTAACAATTCTTTGTTATTCTGACTAAATTTAGGCTTGCTGACTCACAGGAAAGTCAAACCCACAAATATTCAATGAGCACCTACTATGAGGTAGGTACTCTAGGTATATACAGATATATAAGATTTAGTCTTTGCCATATACCCAAAGACAAAAGAGGAAATGTGAAAAAAATATAACAACAACAGGGATAGCTACGTGGCTCAGTGGATTGAGAACAAGGCCTAGAGTTAGGGATCCTAGGTTCAAATCTAAACTCAGATACTACTGTGTGCCCCCTGGGTAAAATCACTTAATCCCAATTGCCTAGCTTTTACCACTCTTCTGACTTGGAACCAATACTCAGCATCAATTCTAAGACAGAAGGTAAGGGTTTAAAATAAAAAAATATAATAATAACAAAAGATTTAAGTAACCATTCAAGACAGTAGAAGAGAGGTCAAGTAGCACATGGCTCCCACTTAAAAATGTCCCACTGTTTCAGTCCAACATTTATTAAGCACCAAGTATTTGCAAGATCCTGTGTCATATTCCAGAGATTCAAAGACAAAAAGGAAACAGCCCTTTCCCTCTAGGAGTTTGCATACTTCTATAAGAGGTGAATGAAATAAGACTGGAAATGTCTTAAAGAGGAGTACAAAATAAGGTTGGAGTCGAAAGCCAGATTAGGGAACAATAGTCAGCATATAGGAACCCTGAAGGTTGTTGATCAAAGGAAATGGTCAATTTTGTGCTTCAGGAATATCATTTTGGCAGCTTTAAGGTTGATTTGGAGAGGGGAGCCTCAAGACAGGAAGGCCTGTTAGGAAACTAGGAGAGCAGCCCAATGAAGTGTTCATGAGCATCTGATCTAGGCTGGCATGTATGTGAGGAAAGAGAGAGAGAGAGACAGAGAGAGAGAGAGAGACAAAGACAGAGAGAGAGAGAGAGAGAGAGAGAGAGAGAGAGAGAGAGA
>NC_058135.1:166251779-166281634 GCF_016433145.1 Gracilinanus agilis | reverse complement strand
GAGAGAGAGAGAGAGAGAAAGAGAGAGAGAGAGAGAGAGAGAAAGAGAGAGAGAGAGAGAGAGAGAGAGAGATGGGAACTGACATAAAGGATAGAGAGACCCAATCAGTAGGACTTGGTAAATTTTCAGATGTGGTAAATGAGAGAGGGAAGAGTCAAGGACAACTTTGAAGTTATAAGTCTGGGTGACTTGAAGGCTATGTTGCCCTTATCAGAAATAAAGAAATTTGGAAGAGTGTCAGATTTAGTGAGGGAGGAGAGGATAATAGGCTCAGCTTTGGTCAAACTTGAGATGCTTAAGAGATATCCAAGAAGAATCATCCTGGGAATAATTGGTGATATATGACATGCTCAAAAGAGAAACTAGGGCTGGATATCTAGATATGGGAGTCATCAGGTTAGAGTTGACTCTTGAATAAATGGAAACTGCTGAGTTCTTCAAGAGAGAGAAGTAGCACTTACCATTCTTCTGCCTTAGAACCAAAACATAGTATTGATTCTAAAATGGAAGGTAAGGGTTTAAAAAAAAAGAGAGAGAAGATTCAGGTTAGAAGCCCAGTGACTATCCACAGAAAAGGGGTAAGAGTTGGGCAATGATCAAACAAGAGATCCTGTGTCTCAACAATTTCAGAAAACTTCCATATGGAATTAATGGGAAAATAAGGAACCTACTAATAAACACTAGTGCTTATGTTTCTTTTTTGAACTCAGAAAATCAGAACTCTTTGCATTTAGGTCACCCTTTATAGCCTACTCTTTCCTAGTTCCCACCTCCAGTTATCTCAGCCTATGTTTATCACCCATTGAGGTTAGCAGTGTGTGTGTGTGTGTGTGTGTGTGGGAGTCTTTAAAATAGAAGGTGATTCTCATTTCCTACTTTATTAGAAAAATAAGGAAACACTTGTAGGTGGGAGGGTGCCAGGTGAGGTAGCTCTAGGGCAACCCTGATTTGACTTACATATAAGAGCTACCAGGACAAGTGCAATTGTCATGCTAAGGACCTCCAGCTGGTGGGATGACATGGGTAGCCAGGGACTGACATAATATAATTTCTATAGGGGTTTAAAGCCAAAAGGATTTATAGGTAGGTATTCTGAAACTCCAATCTAGGGTAGTACCAGTGATGAAAGCCAAGGTGAAGAAAGGCACAAGAGTAAACTAAACTGAATGTAGAATTAGAAATGGGGGACTACGTTCTGGTCTAGGAAACGCCTGGCCAGTGTAACTATTGTTGGTACCAAACCCTTTGCTACCTTAACAACATTTTGAAGGTAGGTCACTAAAAACTTCACGCACAAAGGGCAAGTCTGGCTCAGCAGTGGTTTTTACTATCTTGGGGCGGGTGCACTTCTTCAAATTCGAAGAGAGGAGATAATTCTCTTCCTCCATCATGTTAGGTCCTTCTTCAGGATAACTAGAGGTTGAGAGTGGTTGCCAAAGCCCTAGAGAAATCTTAGTTATCTAGCATCAGAGTGCTAGTTCCTTGGGGTAGTAGATGGGGAACATGACTAATATTTGGATTGTATGAATTCAGGAAATACAAATGTGTATGAACTCTAGGAAAGCAGCGCTTTCTAAAAATTCATCAGATTGTCATAGGGGGCCAATTTCTGCAATCACATTAACACAGGGCAAAACTTGCACGTGGCCAATCAATCAATCAATCAATGACTATTTATTAAGTGACCATTGTATGTGACCAGTACTGTGCTAGGCTCTGGGGATACAAAGACAAAAAAAAAAAAAAAAGAAATCATTGTACATATTCAATATGTGCATGTCGAATGAACCAAGGCCTATACAGTGAGTGATTTTATAAAAATAAGTTGTGAGTTCTGAATTTTGATGAACTTAAATTGAAGAAATCTTACGTCTCCAGAGGGCAGGCCTCAGTAAACTTGGATTTGTATAATTCATGACGACCTCACACTTGCTTTTTAATCTTTCTGTATTTGCATTGAAAAAAAATTACTTGTTAGTAATGAGAATAACCACATTTTCATTTTATTTTCTACTACAAATGAAATGTTTTCATGGGGATATAACATAAACAATTTAATCTATTTAAAGTTAAATGGACGAAAAAGAAATCTCGTTGCATTTTCCTTCTGCATTTCTGTTTTAAAAATAATATTCTTGAGAGTACTTCCTTACATGAACGCTCATTTCTTTTGGCTCTAGAGAGTTACAAGGCAAGCCATGTGGAGGCCTGGATCTTATTACTTCTTATTACTTCTACCAGGATTTTCACAGAATTGAAACATGTATATGCTTCCTCCTTGTCAAAGTTATTTTAGAATCTCTTTTGTAAAATATCATTAACTAGTAGAATAAATTCAAGCCTATAAATTAAAAAAAAAACCAAAGCAAAAACATTTTTGCTTCAGTTCCTTTAAGTTTCATAAATTTTTAGCTCTGACTCTTTCTACCCCACTTTTGTTTAGCTTTATAGCTGCTTGTTGGTATAGGTAGACCTAATTGTGTTAGAACACTGAAAAGCTAATAAGAGGAAATTAGACAAAAAGGTAAGTAGTTTCTTTTTCTTTTATTTAAAAGTATATTTTCACATGAATCTGACAGGTATTCAGATACAAATTTATTTTTATTTTCATTTTCCCTGTAGTTGGACTTGAACCTAGCTATCACCAGGATCCCAAGAGATAGGAAATACTTAAGGTCAGATGCTATAAACAAACTCCATTACAATTCTGGTGTTTGGCAGACAGGGCTAACTCTAGCATATTGTGTTTTAACAGAATTTCTGTTCTCTGTTTTGTTTTGGAAGATTTAGTTTGGCTTATCTAAGCTGTGTCATAAATAACAATCCATTTTGCAATAAGAATAGCGTTCTCCTGATCCAATTCCCCAGAACTGTTGAGACCACCTTGGGATTCTTTGATTAAAGGAACCCTATGGCCAATTCTTGATGATTCAGATTATCTCAAGAGATGATGAATTTTAAAGATCCTTACAGCCTTCTTCTCCATCTTGCTGTTGGAAATTTGATTATTTCATCATTTTGTCAATAGTTCCTGAAGGAAAAGGGAAATTCTAGTAAATACTATATTATTTATTTTTGCTTTAGTAGATTCATGAGGTCAAAATGCCAGTAATTCCTAAAAGTGAATGAAGGCAACATCCACAAATATGAGCATTCTTTATATTCCTTATATCATATTTTATAGTACTGTATTATTATATACATCATTATTTTTTCTGTCTTCTGTGCATTAGTAACCTTCATTGTGATGCTCTAATTTTCAATCAGAAAGAAAGGGTTTTTAGGGGGTTCTATGTGTGTGTGTTTGTGTGAGTTTGTCCCTTTCTTCTTTATGAAACAAGGGTGGTAGCCTGAAAAACTGGGGCAAAGAATTGTTTCTTGCTATATTAGAGTAACATGTTGGTGCTGGAGTTAGGAGACCTGAATTTGAAACCTGGTTCTGAAACAGGTAGGTAACATAATGGAATAGAGTGGCAGGACTGGAGTTGGGAGGACCTGAGTTCAAATTTGGCCTCAGATACTTCCTAGTTCTGTGATTTTGATTCTTGACAATCTTCTATCTTAGAATTAACACTAAGACAGAAGTAAGGTTTTTTTTGTTTGTTTTTAAGGAAGATGTCTGATTGTAATACTTATTATAGGTAGTTCTATGGATAAGTCACTATACCCTCTCTGAGCCTCTCAGTTTCATCTCTAAAATGGGAATAATAGAACTTATGCTTCCCTTAAAGCATTGTTGTAAATATCAAGTGCCATATACATGAATCATTGCTGTAGTCCCCTTTTAATAAAAATTGTCAGGAATGCACTATTTGACAAAAACTAGTGGGATAATTGGAAAACAGTATGGGAAATATTAGCTTTAGAGCAACATCTTATACCCTGTACCAAGATAAATTCAAAATGGATAAATGACTTAAATATGAAGAGTGAAATCATAAATAAATTAGGTGAACATAGAATAGTATGCTTGTCAGATCTGTGGGAAGGAAAGGAATTTAAGATCAAGCAAGAGATAGAGAACATTACAAAATATAAAATGAATGACTTTGATTATATCAAATTAAAAAGCTTTTGTACAAACAAAGCCAATACAACCAAAATTAGAAGGAAAGCAACAAACTTGGGAAAACATTTTTATAACAAAACTCTCTGACAAAGGTTTAATTTCCCAAATATAAAAGGAACTAAGTCAAATTTACAAAAATTCAAGCCATTCTCCAATCGACAAATGGTCAAGGGACATGAATAGGCAGTTTTCACGTGAAGAAATCAAAACTATCAATAAGAATATGAAAAAGTGTTCTAAATCTCTCCTGATTAGAGAAATGAAAATAAAAAACAATTCTGAGGTACCACCTCATACTTAGCAGATCGGCCAACATGACAGCAAAGGAAAGTGATAAATGTTGGAGGGGATGTGGCAAAATTGGGACACTAATACATTGCTGGTAGAGTTGTGCATTGGTCCAATCATTCTGGAGGGCAATTTGGAATTATGCCCAAAGGGCTTTAAATGACTACCCGCCCTATGATCCAGCCATACCACTGCTGGGTTTGTACCCCAAAGAGATAATAAGGAAAAAGACTTGTACAGAAATATTTATAGCTGAACTCTTTGTGGTGGCAAATGAGGGGGTGTCCATCTATTGGGGAATGGCTGAACAAATTGTGGTATATATATATGTGATGGAATATTATTGTGCTGAAAGAAATGATGAACTGGAGGATTTCTATGTGAACTGGAAAGACCTCCAAGAATTGATGAAGAACAAAAGGAGCAGAACCAAGAGAAGATTGTATGCAGAGACTGATACATTACGGCACAATAGAATGTAATAGACTTTTCTACTAGCAGCAATTCGATGATCCAGGACAATCCAGAGGAACTTATGAGGAACAACTCTATCCACTTCCAGAGAAAGAACTGTTAGAGCAGAATCGCAGAAGAAAAACATATGATTGATCACGTGGTTCGATGGGGATATGATTGGGGTTTTGATGTTAAAAGATCACTCTACTGCAAATATGAATAACATGGAAATAGAGATAAATGTATAACCCAGTGGAAATGCTTGTTAGCTCTGGGAGGGGGGAGATAAAGGGGAGGGGAAGATCATGAATCATGTAACCATGGAAAAATATTCTAAATAAAAAGTTTTTAATTGTCAGGAATAAAGGGCAGACAACTTCATTTATGAAGGTTTAAAAAAGGGACTGACTCATTGTCTAAGGCACATTGTTTGGGTTATTTTTTCAGGAGTAGAGAAGATTATAAAATTTCCCTTCATTTGCAAAAATGATGCCATTTTCTTACCCTCTCCCAATTTCCTATTGAATTTTGAGTTGCTTTTCTAGTAATGGTGATGAAATTGTTCTAAATCTCATAATCTTGTTTTTCTATTCTGTTGATTTGTGGGTCTCATAACATTGAAAGCATTTTTGCTGTCAGAAATAGAAAAATGGAATTTAAACTCACAAAATTACTTTGAACTAACTGTGATATAATGAAATCAAGAACAGTTTTTACCTTGCCTTTGAAGTTTTTACCTTGCAATCAAATTCAGGCCAGGTAGCTCAATGTAAAGAACACATAGGATTTCAGGCCATACAGCTCAATGGAAAGAGTACTTGGAAATCAAGAGGCTGTGATTTTGCTGCTAATTCCATTGGTGCCTAATTTCATCTGTCCATAAGAGATGCATAGCCATTTCTGTCATTATGCCAGTAATACAAGTGAAAGTATTTTTTGAAGAAATGTGGTTCTGTACATAAATTCAAAGTATTATTATTTATTTATCTTTCTCCAATCAAAAGCTGCATTTGGTTTTATACTGAATTTACCATTAGTTTACATTATGAAATCATTTTTTGTTACACTTGATGAAAGTGGCAATATATTTAAATCTTGTATATCTTAGAGTTTCTGCCTAAGTAAAAGTTTCATTGAGTTCGTTGAAATTTAAGATTGCTTTATCAGTTAATCTGAAGTGCTTTTAGGTAAATAAATTTTCAAAGTTTTAGTGCCATGGAACAACTAATTAAAGAAAACCTCTTTATTAGTTAGACCTGGGCAAATTTGTGACCTTTAGACTGTGGTCTAAGCATAAGAGATTTCCTTATGGCTTGGAATCCTCCTATCCATTATAGTTCTTTTTCTTTTTTTCCCCCATCCTTAACTTACCTGAAGCATCTATTTAGGATCCTATCATGGCTAATATTATGGCTCTGTGAGAGAAGTAATTTCCAAAATGGCGGGCTTCTCTCAAAGGAGCAGTAGTAAGCATACAAATGTCTATTCGCCAAGTAGGCTCCTAGTCTTCCAAAAATGCCAGGCCATCCTGAACTAGCAGAAGAGGATATCCCACTTGCCATATAAGGAATAAAATATAGGTGGATGATGGTTATGGGTTGGAACTTCGTGCCAAGACTGTGAGCCAAGACTGTGGGCCCATGGTCACCAGCCAATGGTGAATTGGGAGAGTGGCGGGATGAGGAGTATTGTGTTAGGGTCCATATAAGCAACTGCTTACTTGCTGCCCATTTGCACTCCATATTGAGGGGCTGCCCTTTCTCATGAAAAAGATTAAACTTGCCTCTGATCACATAGGTGGTCTCTATTATCTTTAAACCATAATGTCTCATACAGTTCCTACTATGACTGGGTTGCAGCCCGCACCTCTGCTATTGTCTATATCTTAGATGTCAAGGCATAGCTTCCTTATCCTTTTATCTCTTTCACCTATAGCCCAGTGAAATTCCATGGCACCAGGAGGATAATGTCCATTAGATTTTGGGAAAAAGCAAATTCTGATCTTTATTTTGAAACTTAGGAGGTGTATGTACTTAAGTATTTCAGTAATTTAAGTATTTAAGTAATCTCTAAACAAGAGAGACCCATTCAATGCTTAGGTTTGTGTATCTCCATTGTTATTAACTCATTAGGAAACTATTTTGATCCTTGATTTTAAAATAAGGTTTCAAAAGTAAGATATTGCAGTATTTGGTTTCCTGTGAATATTGTTAATCACTACCATTTTTTTTCTCCACCAGGTACAGATTTCATAACAATTTTGGAGATGCCTCTAAACTCTTCAGAGGGAACAATTACTAAACAATGTGGCTAGGAATGAAGTTGGGCTTTTACACAGATGTTGGCTCAAGCACTTGGGGTGAATGTCCCTTAGGAAGGGGAATGATTAAAGGGAAATGGTGGAGGTAGTTCCTTTAGCATTAGGAAAAGGGGAGGCCTGAAGATGGGTTAGAAAGTTCAGATCACCTTTCCTACCAGTGATACTTCTTAGGGAATCAGGAGTTGTTAATGTCTAGATAATAGCATGATTCTACCTCTAAGACATCCCTTCTCTCCACTTACACTACAACTACCTTAGTTAAGCCTGTTATCACTTCTTGTCTAGACTATTTTAATAGCCTACCAATTTTTCTGTCTGTTTATAATCTCTCCTTTCCCTAAATCTTCCTCCATACACCTGCCCAAATAATTTTACTATAGTTCAGGCCTTCATATCATAGGCAGCTAGGGAGTACAGTGCTGGTCTTAGAGTCAGGAAGATGAGTTTAAATACTACTTCAGAAACTTAATAGTTGTGTGCCCTTGAGTAAGTCACTTAACCTTTCTCAGCTTCAGTTTTTCCAACATAAAACAGGAATAATAATAGCACCTCCCTCCCTGAATTGTTGTGAGGATGAAGTGAGATAACATTTGTTTTTGTGGGGGTTTTTTTGAGATAACATTTGTAAAGTGAGCTGCAAAGCCTTTGTTCAAGGATTTTCTTTATTGTTTAGTTATTTCAGTCATATATGACTCTTCCTGATCCTATTTAGGGTTCTCTTGGCAAAGACACTGGAGTGGTTTGCCATTTCTTTCTACAGCTCATTTTATAGAGGGAGAACCTGAAGCAAACAGAGCTAAGTGATCTGCCCAGGGTCACATTGCTAGTCCAAGTGTCTGAGGCCAGATTTGAATTCAGGAAGATGTGGCTTCCTGACTCCAACCCCAGCACTCTATCCATTGCATCTTACTGCCAAGAATTTTCAAGGGCTCCCATTGCTTCTAGGATAAAAGAGAAACTCTTCAACCCAATCTATAATCTGCGACACATTTCCCTTTCCAGGCTTATTTCATAGAACATCAGCCATGTACTTTCAATATAGCCAAAGTAGACTAATAGCTATTCTCCAAATTCAGCATTTCATTTCTTGTTCCCTTGATTTTGCCCAGTTTGTTTCCCAACTCTCCCTTCCTCTCACGCCCTACTTTCATTTCCTGTCTGGAGTGGCATCATTCTTATTTCCAGTTCTCAAAATCCTTACCCTCTTTCAAGATTTAGCCCAACTGTCATCTCCTGCCAATGGGAAGTCTTTCTTGATCTCCAAAGTCACTAATTCTCTCTCTGTGTCTCTCTGTCTCTGTCTCTGTCTCTCTCTGTCTCTCTCTGTCTCTGTCTCTCTCTGTCTCTGTCTCTCTCTCTCTCTCTCTTTCTCTCTCTCTCTCTCTGTCTCTCTCTCTCTGTCTCTCTCTCTCTCTCTCTCTGTCTCTCTCTCTCTCTCTCTCTCTCTCTCTCTCTCTCTGTCTCTCTCTCTGTCTCTCTCTGTCTCTCTCTCTCTCTCTGTCTCTCTCTCTCTCGTTATCTTGTAGCTTTGTTCACATTGTGCCACCCAAGTAGAAATAGCTTAAGTGAAGGGATTTTTCATCATTGTCTTTGTATCTCTAGTACCTACCATAGTACTTGACACAGAGCAGTCAATGTTTGAATTGTTAAACTGAATGATGTATTACACATTATAATGTTGATATTACAACTCTCAGAGCAATGCTAATAAATATGCTTTTTGGTACATGGTGAGGGTTTGAGCATCCTTTCTCAAGCTTGTTTAATTGGTCTGGACCAAAGAGTTCATTTGGACTATAGCTCTTGGTCTCTCCTTATTAAAAATTTTCCTGAAAGGAAAGAGTTTGACTTTGCTTTTAGTTATTGATCATTAGTGACTCTCATGTGAATGGAAATGCATCACACTTTAATTATAACAATGTTATTCAGGGGGGAGCAGTGAGGTGGCTCAGGGGATTGAGAACCAGGCTTAATATAGGAGGTCCTGGGTTCAAATGTGACTTCTGATATTTCCTAGTTGTGTGGCTAAACTCAATCCTCATTGCCTAGCCCTTACCACTCTTCTGTCTTGGAGGCAATACAAAGTATTGATTCTAAAAAAGAAGACAAGGTTTTTTTTAATTATTCTGAAGAGGAATTAAAAATGTGTTTGCATAAAATATCCTCTTCTTAGCTTTAGCTGAAGAACTATCTAATCAGGCTGTAATTGAAAGAATTTGTTGCTTGCTTCCCTAAAGAAACTGCTTATGGCTACAGTTATTTCAAGTGGGGACCTGGGGATTCCTTTAATGAAACTGGAAGCATTTTAATTACACTTCTGCATGTTCAGCAAACCCCTTGGGAACCCAAGTATATGAATTTGGCTTGGGTTTCACTGTAAAAGTTGGAAGATGTTAAAACCAAAGGACAGTCTATCATATTCCTGCTGGCATCCATCCTCCAAAAAGTCTCTGTGTCAAATTAAAAGTTTAATTTTTAATAAAATAATTTTAGAGCAAAGAGTGAATAGTAAAGTCATATTTAGTATATAGTAGTATACTATAGTAAATGGTATGTAGTAGTCTACTATTGTAAAACAGTAAAACTTTCCAGCTGATCCTACAAGAATGGTTTCAGAGCTAACTTCAGAGCAGACATAGACTGATTATCCAACTGGTGTAATCCAAGTCACTTGCATTTTTAATATTTCTTTTGGTCACTTCACTTTTTGCTAGAGTCTTCACTGAGGGTTGGAAGATGCAAATGAATAAGAAATGAATAGTATGCTAAAGCTGATGCCAGAAAGACCTGAATTCAAATCCAGGCTCAAGACACATTAGCTGTGTGTCCCTGGACAAATTATTTCACCTTTGTTTGCCTCAGTTTCCTCAGCTATAAAATGGAAATAATAACTGCACCTACCTCTCAGGATTATCATGAGGATCAAGTGAGAAAATATTTGTAAAAATTGCTTAGTATAGATACTATATAAATATTTATTTCCTTCTCCTCTACCTCCCCGAGTTGTTGTGATGATTAAAAAAGAGATAACATTTGTAAAGCTTTTGGCAAACCTTAAAGCCCTATGTGAATGCCAGTTATTGTTATTGTTATTGTTATTGTTATTATTACATTTCCAGTGCCTTCAGCATAGTGGACACTTATTGATGAGCACTGAAATGACTCAAATTGAACATATGGAACCTGAGTTGAGAAAAAGAAGATTTGTGACTTAGGTCTTTGTATTCCTGGCAACTAGCATAGGATCCTAGGCACATAGTAGATAATTAAAAATGCCTGTTGACTGATAAATTGACAGTTCTCAAAGTCTCCCTTTAGTGGCAAATTCAGGTATACAAATAAGAATTTATCTTATTAATTAATCATTTATTAAGCACTTACTATGTGCCGGGCGACATGCTAAGTGCTGGATAGTTTCCTCAACTGTAAAATGGGAATAATAATGGCACTTAACTTCCAGGGTTGTTATGAAGGTTAAAAGAGGTAATATTTGTAAAGTTCCTTGCACTGTGCCTGGACCATAAAGCAAATACTTTATAAATGTTATTGTTGGAGATATTATTAAAGAAAAAGTAAAAATATACCCTGATCTCAAAGAGCTTTCATTCTAATTGGGAGAGACCACATTTACAAATAGGGGTTTATACAAGATACACTTAGCATTGGCATGGTTGCATAGTCCAAATGTCAAACACAAGTTTATCTAAAAGACTATCTTATAGAAAACACACACAAGGCAAGCAATTCACATGGAGGTCAGAAGAAGTGATACAAGGATACCCTCAAGATCTCTTTGAAGAACTTTTCAATTGTGAGACATGGGAGATGCTGGAATCAAAGAAAGAACTGTGCTCTATGAACAAAGCAAAATTGAAACATGAGATGTGAGAATCTAGAGACATCTCCATCTTGAATGTTCAGATGGACCAGTGATTCCCAAGGTGGCGTGCTACCACCCCCTGGTGGGTGCTGCAGTGATCCAGGGGAGGCAGTGATGGCCACAGGTGCATTTATCTTTCCTATTAATTGCTATTAAAATAAAAAAAATTAATTTCCAGGGGCTAAGTAATATTTTTTCTGGAAAGGGGGCGGTAGGCCAAAAAAGTTTGGGAACCACTGAGATGGACTATGTGTGCCCGACCCGTGGTAGAGCCTTCCAAGCTCATATTGGACACTCTCTATGTTGATGTCAACAGTAGTAATTTCATTAGTCATCTCTGAGCACAAAGGACAAGCAACAAAATACATATCAAATAGGTACAAGGTAGGCACTGGCAATTGGGGATAGGAGGGAGAGGGAGAAACACCTCCTGTAGAAGATGTTTCTTGAGGTGAACCTTGAAGGAAGCCAGAGATTACAGGGCCCTCAAAATTAATATCCATTTGTATTATGGAATCAATATGTAGCTCATTCAGTGCCTACCTGTTTCTGAGAGAGCATCTGGTTCATGTATGCAGAGAGTGAGAAGGCAGTGAATTATTCTAGGAAGCAAAGGAGAAACTTGAAAAAAAACTCAGTTTCCTCAGTCATTTTGAATTAGCGTGTATTCATGTATGTGTATGAGCAAACAAAGGAAACCTAATTTTCATTTTAGAGATTGCCTTTGGTGTAGGGCAGGGCAATGTAATTTTAAAGACTGAAATGCTATCATCAGCCCAGGTATCGTGCTCCCATATATTGCAGCCCCGCCAATAGCTGTTTTCTGTCTTTTTATGAAGGACACTTCCATTTTTAAAATACCCCCAAAGTATATAGGTTTATATTAGAATTGTTTGTGTAGATCTGTTCTAAAACACTAATGCAAATTAGGAGGATTTTGTGCATTATAAATATTGCCTTTTGGGCAATCTCCACAGCACTTATTAAAAATAGGGTTGATAGTCCTTCTAGTAAGTAGGAACAAAGAGAACCTTGCTTAAAAGCAGCATCAATATTATAATCTGGCAAGCAAGAAGCTAATCTACATGCTAAAACTTTATCTACATTTTTCTTAATTCTCTCTAATGGAAAATTTCCAGTTCGATCTATCACTTGTAAAAGCATCTACTTAATTTTGTCATATTGGCACTGATCAAAATGAAAATATTTGTACTTATCCCAGTGTAGGATTATGGCTTTGTCAAGGTATTGATTGTGAAATCAAATCACTACCTTCTTCCATCACCTGTGGAGGGGAGTGCCTTAGCCATAACAATGACTATTTACCTGACTATTGTTATTGATCATAATTTTACTTATTTGGGGAAGGGTGAGTATATATCTTTAGCTTGCTTTCACATTTCAGGAGCACAAAAAAAAGAGGAAAGGCAACTGGGCTTTTACCATGGTGGGAGAATGTACCTTTGTACCCTGGAAATTCTAAGAGACTCATTCAGTGTATATATATATATATTTTAACCCTTGTACTTCAGTGTATTGTCTCATAGGTGGAAGAGACCACTCTGGCAATGGGGGTCAAGTGACTTGCCCAGGGTCACACAGCTGGGAAGTGGCTGAGGCCGGGTTTGAACCTAGGACCTCCTGTCTCTAGGCCTGACTCTCACTCCACTGAGCTACCCAGCTGCCCCAGTATATTTTCTTTTAAACAAGGAACAAATCTAAAAAATGTATCCTGGAAGAGATGGTAAAATAAAGCTTTTATAACAGTTTTTAAGAAGTGAAACAAATAACACTACTATTATTTCCATAATGCTTTTTAAAAAAAGCAGGGTAACTTAGGGATTTGGAGATGTTAGTTATTTTACTAAGTTTGAAGTTAGGAATATTGAGCTTAAATCCCACCTTTTACACTAGCTTTGTGATCCTGGGTAGCCAAGTCATTTCACTTTGATGGGCTTCTGACAACTCTCTAAGACAGTGATGGGCAACCTTTTGAGCTTGGCGTGTCAAAATTCACCAAAAAACCAAGCATAACTCAGGTGGTATTCCACTTCAAGAAAAAAACCATAATTTAGTGATATTTATAGTTTAAATAACAAAAATGTATAATTGTATAACATTTAATAAGCCAAAATAGGTAAATTAATATAGGTAGAATTGTCATCTATAGTGCACTGAGTGTCTACACTACACTTCAGCAAATGTTTCATCCTCAGCATGTGGCCCCATACTTCTCTGTATGTGGCCAAATGTGGCCACATGTCATCAAAAATGGCTATATGTGTCAGTGCTGACACACGTGTCATAGGTTTGCCATCACCATTCTAAGAGATTTATTAAGTCATAGAAGGGTTGTTATCTGCACAGGTGAGAAGATTCCCACCCTTCCCCATACTAGGAGTTTCTCATCACCAACCAAATCACCAACAAATCAATTGTGTAATTTCTTTGTAATTTTTTTCTCTCCTATTCTGCTAGTTTTAAATTTGAACATATTAAGAGAGATAGAATATGATGTATATAGTCCTTACTTTTGGTGGAGAGGGAGATGGGCTACAATACTTTCCTGGAGACTATCATAAAACATTTCATCATAGAGTAGTTTGTACTTTCTAATAGGAGCAATTACAGTAATTTCCATAATAATGGGGATTTTAACATCAGGAATAAATCACATACTTAAAATCTTTCAAAATAGGAATATACCCATAAATCAGTGTACTCATTTAAAGTGGTAAAAATATAGTCCGATTCCTATAGAATGGATTTAGTTAGGCAGCTATGTGATACCTAGCACTGGACCTACAGTCAGAGTAACCTGAGTTCAAATCTGGCCTCATATACTTAATATGTGTGACCTTGAGCAAGTCAATTAATTCTGACCATCTCAGTTTCCTCCTCTGTAAAATGGGGATAATGGTTGTTGAGAGGATTAAAAAGTGAGATATTTGGAAAGTGCTTTGCAAGCTTTAAAGCAGCATAAAAAAGCTAGTTATTGGGGGCAGCTGGGTAGCTCAGTGGAGTGAGAGTCAGGCCTAGAGACAGGAGGTCCTAGGTTCAAACTCAGCCACTTCCCAGCTGAGTGACCCTGGGCAAGTCACTTGACCCCCATTGCCCACCCTTACCAATCTTCCACCTATGAGACAATACACTGAAGTACAAGGGTTTATAAAAAAAAAATCCTAAAAAAAAAAAAGCTAGTTATTATCATTATTATTATGCTTCTTGCACACATTGATTATGTGAAATACTCTGAATTATAAAGTTCAGCCAACACACATAGAGAAAGCTTGCTTTACAAATTTAACCTAAAGTTACTGTGCCAGGGGAAATATTAATTCAGACCTTAAGTTACAGTAGCTTTACTTAACTACTTAGAATTTAGAAGGCTTACTAAATCAAATTTATAAGAACACAAGCCATCCCCTAGTTGACAAATGGTCAAAAGATATAAACAAGCAATTTTCAGATGAAGAAATCAAAACTATCAATAATCATATGAAAAAGTGTTCTAAATCACTCTTGATTAGAGAAATGCAAATTTAAAATGCAAATGAGATATCACCTCATACCTATCAGATTGGTCAACATGGCAGTAAAGAAAAGTGGTAAATGTTGCAGAGGATGTGGCAAAATTGGGACACTAATGCATTGTTGGTGGAGTTGTGAACTGATCCAAACATTCTGGACGTCAATTTGGAACTATGCCCAAAGAGCTATAAATCTGTGCATACTCTTTGATCTGTAATACCACTACTAAGTCTATATCCCAAAGAGATAATAAAAAAGGGGAAAGGACCTACCAGTACAAAAATATTTATTTATATTTATACTTATATTTATAGCAGCCCTTTTTGTAGTGGCAAAGAATTGGAAATTGAGGGGATGTTCATCAATTGGGAAATGGCTGAACAAATTGTGGTACTACTATTGTACTATAAGAAATGATAAGCAAGATGGCTTCAGAAAAAGCTGGACAGATCTGCAGAAACTGATACAGAGTGAAATAAGCAGAATTGGGAGAACATTGTACACAGTAACACCAACATTGTATGATGATTATCTGTGAAAACTTGGCAACTCGGCAATGCAATGATCTGGAACAATTCTGAAAGATTTATGATGAGGAATGCTATCCACCTCCAGAGAAAGAACTGTTGGAGATGCCTTTCACATCAGTGTAATTTTGGTTTTATTTTGGGGTTTTGGTCATATATAAGTGTGCTCTTACAATAATGACCAAGTATGTTTTGCAAGACAATAAAAATAAAATGAAAAGAATTTAGGTGGCCTTTTAGGAGAATGGCTCAAGTCTCTTAAAAAAAGTAAACAAAAACAGTTTAAAAAGAAAACTCTAATTAAATCTTATACTGTTTAATTATAATAACAAAGCTTAACCCTAACAAGTGGAAAGTGGCCTATCTCTGGCAGCCAAGCTGAAGGATTCTCTCTCTGAGCTCTGTGAATTGAAGAACCTTGATTCAAGTCTCACACATGGTGTTTGCATGGTGATTTGGGGCACAATTGATGGACCCCAGTTTCCCTATCTCTAAAAGGAAAGGGGTCAAACTAGATAGCTTTGAGGTCCTTTCTAGAATAGACCTATAACCCTATGACCTCCTTGGAGACCATGAGTTCTGGTTTTGCTGAACTGTTTTGTTGTTTGAAATTTGTTGTTGTTGTTATAAGAGAAAGCTCACTAGATCAAGGAGTGGGGGAAGTGGGTATATGTGGAAATGGATATGATACACATACAAAAGCAGAAATAAAAAAGGGCCGCCTTGGTAAATTTGAACTGATGTCTTCTTTTTCTCTTAAGTTTTCCTCTAATAAATACAAGCACTCCAAGTTATTTCTTAAAAAAAAAAGTTAGTTAAAACAACAACAAATTACTATTTAAATATTTGAAGGTCTCACTGACAATTTTTCATCATTAAAGTTTTTTTCTTTAGTCTGCCTCTTTTTTTTTTCATCTTCTCTTTGGTTGTCTCCCCAATTCTCCCTCCATCTTCTTATAACCTCCTGGAGAACTTTGAGCATGTGGAAGAGGGGGAGAGAGCCCTCTTCCTCCATGGACAGTGTGATAATGGCAGTATTTCTGTGCCAGTTTGGATGGAGGACAGAGAAGAAATCAGGGTATTTCATCTGTTTTTAAACCAGGAGGTTTCTGGTTCTGTTAACTTGGGACTCTGACTAAAGAAATTATCTTCTAGAAGAGAGAAAGAAGGGAAGCAAAAGTTTTTTTTTTTTTTAAACCCTTGTACTTCGGTGTATTGTCTCATAGGTGGAAGAGTGGTAAGGGTGGGCAATGGGGGTCAAGTGACTTGTCCAGGATCACACAGTTGGGAAGTATCTGAGGCCAGATTTGAACCTAGGACCTCTTGTCTCTAGGCCTGACTCTCACTCCACTGAGCTACCCAGCTGCCCCAGGAAGCAAAAGTTTTAATTAGATAACTTAGACATAGCAAAATCGAGAAAATCTTCCAATGAGTAAAGTGTGTACAAGTTAATGCACAGGCAATGTAGGAAGTTAGGTGCTTAGGGGAACATTCATTTTTCCAGGCTGAGCAGGAATCAGAGGGGTTTGTACAGGATTGGGTGTTTTAGAAATACTTGGTAATGACATGGTTTTGTTTGTCTTTGTGGCAACATTTGATAAAAGTCTCAGTTCTATATAAATATTTAAAGATTTCAACTTTAGGCCGCTCTAATATACAAAGAGAAAGTCACATTAGAAATGGATAATGAAATTCTTACACATTAGCTGATTCAACAAGAGCTTAATTATAACCTTTTTTGCACAAAGTATTATTTTATAGAAGATAGGAAATTGTGATTAAAAAGCAAATACTTTTAGTAAACATCATTAACACAGTTGGATTTATATTACCTAATTAATAGAGACTAGCAGTTCATCATATATAAAAAACAATCTGATCATGCTTGTTGAATTATTTTGCTATTTCAGGTTTATCTATAATAAAAATATAGGAAGCTATCAAAAGGTTATTTTTTAGTGTACTGAGGCTTCAAATTTACTCTTCAAGAATAAGGCTAGGAATATAATATTCAGGACTCTGTGAAGATGGGATCAATTCTCCCCTACCCATTTTTAGATTTAATTACCAGAAGATATACAACCCACTTTACGCTTGAGTCGGGGGAAGTCTATAACCCACATGTGCTAAAAGTAGTGACAAATCAGAAACAATTGACTGCCCCCTGGGCAGTCCTAAGAAAATTCTAAGACTGAGATTGGTCCACATAAAGTGGAGGAAGGCACAGGAAGTGCAAAGAAGCATCTTTAAAAGCAGTTGTAACTTCCTGTGAGGGGGAGTTCTTAAGAGTTTGGAGTTTGAGTTCCAGTTAGACTTTGAGTTGGAGGCTGATGAAGGATTTTCTATGTGGACCTGAGACCCTGACATTGGTGAGGCAGCTCTTGGAACTTCTTCTAGCACTACTGGGTGGGTGAGTGAAAAGGGTGACTCCTTTTCTTGCTTTCTGGAGGGACTAGCCTTCTGAGAGGCCCCGTCTTGGAAGAGGCTTCATGGCTGGCGCACTTGCTTTATTCATCATGGGGCCAGCTGAGGGCCCTTGGACTGAGAACTAATTAGCCCTGCTTGGGTTGAGCTAGGGGCCAGAGCAAAATACTTAGTGTGTTAAGTTAGATACTTTACTATATCCTCTTTCACATTTCCTTTACTTTCACTCTTTCTCCTTTTGTAAATAAACTACCATAAAAAGTCATTCTGACTTAAGTAATTAATTTCCACAACCACATTTCTCATAAATTTAGTTCAACCTTTAATTTTAACCTTACAATTCTAGAGGCACCTCCACCCCCCATAAGCTGTGGGATGTCTTTATTTAATACTATTGCTTCAAGCCCTAATTTTGGTACATTTTCCTCATTGTTATTTTTGGAGAAATTAGGTTCGCAATTCCATTAAGTCAATTAACACCAATCAGCATATTTAGCAAGAACAGAAATTACAAATATTTCCCCCAATATCTGGGAAGTCACTGTCTCCCTTAGTGTAGCTTAGCTCTTTGGGAGAGTGAGCTCAGACTCAGCACAATTTTCTCATAGAATTCTTTCTATCAATTTCATGTTCAAATGCAAAAAGGCCAATGGATTGAGTCCAAATTTCTGTCATTGCTGCATTAGGTCAAGCAGATTCCTGGATGCTTTGCCATCTAGCTCTCCGAAAATCCTGGTACAGACTTCAGCTTTCAGACTTGAGATGATCCATTTCTTCATCATCTGAAGCTCCCAAGGCCATAGCTATCTCCATTTCCCTTCATCTGAAGACAAGAAAGAAAAGACTGAACAGAAACAAAAGGACCATGTGCTCTTGGCTTCCTGCTGGCTTTTAGTGAGAGTCAGCAATCTCTCTTCCTACCTCGAGGACCCTTATCCTCTTTGCTTGAATTTCAGTCAGCCTAGAAAAAGAGCCAGATCAAGAATGTCTTTGGCCACTAGAGCATTTTGAATTTACCTCAGTTCCAGTTTTATGCCAATCAAAAGGGTTCCTCTTCATCTAATGGTGATAGGTGTTATATTCAAGCTCTGAGAGTTGGTTTGTCTCACCTTGATTGACAGGGAAAGACAGTTGGAGACCTCGGAATGTTTGTAGAGGCTGTTAGGAGAGGGGAAAATTGGTTGGCCTGAGGATATAAATAGCCCTCACAGCCATCTAGGGGAGGTCTTTGGGTCTTTGGGTCTTAGAGCTTGGACCTGAGCTTGGATCTTTGATCTTTGAACATTGCTCTGAATCTCTCTAGATATTTAGGCATTTGATCATCATTAGTTATTTAGGTATCTGGGCCCTGGAGGAGGGAAGGAGAAGAAGCAGAGGGAGGTGAAGGGTAGATACTTCCTAAAGGCTGTGCAGGCTGACATCACAAACTGAGAACAGGGAAGCTAAGAGAGATCACGATATCTGTACCAACTGAGCAGATTGCCCTCTGGTTCGGCAATGGCCAAGCTGGACCCTAGCGTGAAATCCTAGCTCCAGCTTACTGAAACAACAGCCTACAGTCCTGAGGAATTATTGATCATAGCTATTAGTGACAGGGTCTCCTATCCCCAAACCGTTCCTGTTTATTCCTTTCCCTATTTAACATCAGTAGATAAAGTTTTATTAAGTACCTTCCTGTGTGGTCATTATATCACGACCCTTGGGGAGGGAGCAATGCAGTCAGATGAAAACGTTATCCAAGGCTAATAGAACCCAATATTAATAATCAATCCAACCCCTGGTGGGACCTGAAAGGGTTACCCATCCACCTGACCATTAAGGATCCTGCCTGGGCACTGTTATAAAGAAAAGGGCAATTATAACATGCAGCTGGGTGACAGGGCTTGGGTGTCCCTTGCACCAGATATCTAGGGGAAATACAGAAGCACAGCTTCCCAACCAATATCCCCTAGAAGCAGTAGCATCTTAAGAGCCCTTACTATTAACAACTATTTATTTATTTAGACAACTTTTTTTTTATAACATAGGTCAACCAGAACAAGTTACAGAATGTCTGTTTGTTCATGCTCTGAAGTCCATGTAGGTATTCTAGATTGCATCAGCTGAGCACAATGCCCCCACCCATTATATCAGTGAAGTTGGATCAGGTAATTCTACCAATGTCTTCCACTAAAGATTTTCTCCCTTCTTGGGGCAGCTAGGTGACACAGTGGATAGAGCCACAAGCATATAGTCAAATTCAACTTTAGACACTTACTAGCTATGTGACTCTAGACAGGTCATTTAACCTCTGATTACTTCATTTTTCTCATTGTAAAATAGGGATTATAATAGCATCTCCTTCCCTTGTTATTGTAAAGGTCAAATGAAATAATAGAAAAGCATTTTATACAGGGCCTGGCAAATAATAGGTACTCTATACATTTTAGCTATGATAAAAACAATTATTATTTTGCTCTTTCCTATGATGTCATCCTTCAATCATTTAAAATTCTCAACTCATGATTTTCCAAATTTAAACTTTGTTCAAAAGCCCATCTCATGGCACACAGACATCCCTTGATTATAATTAATTAAATAATATAGTAGAAGTTAGCATATGTTAACTGCTAATTGAAGGGAACTCCAAGAAGAGAACTATTATAATTTATAATTAATTTATAATTTGACTGTAAGCTTCTTTAGGGCTTGTCTTATACACTTTTGAATCCTCAGTCTAGCCCAATGCACTACGCAATGAATCCTCAATCAATCAACAAGTATTTATTAATCATCTACTATGTGCCTGACATTATATTAGGCACTGGGCATACAAAGGAAACAGTTTCTTCTTTCAAGGAATTTTCATTTTATTGGGAAGAAAATATGTATATAAGAATTATACAAAATGGATATGCATATAAATAAATATAAAGTAATGAGAGAGGAGAATACAAACATCTGTGGGGATCAGGAAAGACTTCATGTAGATGGTATTACTTGAGCAGAGTTCATAGGAAACAAGGGATTCTAGTTGGTAAAGGTGAGGAGGGCACTGCATACTGGGAATAGGGGGACTCGCAGTACAAAAATAAAGAGGTGGGAAATGGCATGTTGGATGTAAGGAACAGCAAAAAGGAGTCTGTTTTGGCTGAATCCTAGAATTCAGGGAGGGGAATACTATCTCATACTATTGGGAAATTAAGTTGGGACCAAATTGGGATGGGCTTTAAAAGCTAAAAATTGGTGCTTAAATTTGATCCTAGAGACAATAGGAAGCCTTTGGAGTTCCAATTTATGCTATAGAAAAATTACTTACATAGTTGAATGTAGGAAGGATTGAGGAGGAGGGAAACAAGATACTTAGGCCAGTTAAGAGGTCATTGCAGTAGTCCAGATGAGAGGGTCTGATCTAGGGTGGTGGTCCTATTAGTAGAGAGAAGGCAAGTAATTTTAAATTAAGTTTATTTATTTAATTAATTAAATTAGAATATTTTCCTGTGGTTACATGATTTGTGTTCTTTCCCTCCCCTCCTCCCAAACCCCTTCCAATAGCCAATGAGCAATTCTACCAGGTTTTACATAGAAGGCAACTAATTTAACCTGTTTGCTTCAGTATGTTCAACTGTAAAATGGGGATCTTCCTAGCAACTACCTTTCAGGGTATAAGATAGTATTTTTGAAGTGCTTAATACAGTACCTAGCACATATTAGGTGATAAATAAGTGCTTGTCCCATCTAAGTTCCTTCCAACTATAAATGCTATGATCTCCATTTTGCAGATGAGAAAACTGAAACTCAGAGAACTGAACGGACTTGCACAACATCATACAACTAGTAAGGTGTTGGAGGCTGGACTCTAACCCAAGTCTTCTGACTTCCAGTCTAGTGATCTTTCCAGTATAGTCACAACCCCATGCTTCTATAGGTGAATACTGGCCACTTAACCCCCCAATAACTAGCCAAGAATTGCTTCAAGGTCAGCTAATATTTTTCTCTTCCAATTTCATTTGTATTCCCTCTTGCTTTTGTAAGTGACCTTCTCTAGAGAGGAGGAAATACAAGAAGAAGAGATTGATTTGTACTCCCTGGGTATGAAGTGCCTAGGCTACAATAATTATCCCTCTCTCAACCATGTGCCAACAGTGGTTCTCCATTTCAGTCATTCCACAGTCTTCCATTGGTCCACTGGAAGACAGCCAAGACTAAGGGAAGGATTTTCCTTTAGCCTAAAGTTATACTTAGGGTACAAAGCCAATGGGGAAATGACATAGGAAAATAATATTAATAGCTAGCATTTTTGTAGCACCTTAAAGTTTACAAAGTGCATTAAATATGTAATCTTACTTAGCTTTCACAACAACCCTGTGAATTAGGTTATTTTATTATCTCCATTTTATAGATAAGGAAACTGAGACTTTGAAAAATTAATTGACTTATTCAGGTCCACACAACTAGTAAGTGTCTGAATTAGGATTTGAATTCAAGTCTTCCTGCTTCCAGGTCCAGTGCTCTCTCCACTATGTTACCTTCATACAGACTCAGATTTCCTCGAGATAGTACCAAACAACGCTTCATTCATTTGTCCATTTATCTCAATCTTGCATTTAAGAAAAAAAGGAAAAGACAGAATACCCATATAAAAAAGACAGTAAAATAAGGGCCTTCTAGTTCAGCTTTTGTGAAAATAATCATTTATTGGCACCATAGGAGGAATTTTTATTCCAAGCTGGAGGAATTTTTATTCCAAGCCTCTCGTGTTTCATTCATCCCTTCAAAAATAAGTAAGTAAGCACATGTACACACACACACACACACACACACACACACACACACACACACACAGATAAAAATTGATAGTAGCTCTCTAAATAGGATCTGGGAAACCTCTGTCTCACAGTCTACTTCTGGCCTTCACCTCATCTAGCCTCTAGGGAAAACACTAAGTTGTGATCTATGACCAATGCTTAACAACAATTGGTGCTTAATAAATGCTTGTTGATTCGTTGACTGATAGCTCCATTGAAGAAAAAATATATTCTGCTGCTTTATATACTGTGCCAGATACTGAAAAGATCCAAAGCGGCCCATAGTGTCTTTGCTCCCAAAATACTATTTGGCTAAAGAGAGAATATTTAAGCACAAAGAAAGGTAACTAATGTAGTAGGCACTTGCTTTGTGCATTCCCAGATCTTTTAACTTGGAGGTCCCTAGTTTCTGGGAGGAGATGCCTAATATTGTTCTACTTTGGGGATGGAAATAGCCTCCATTGATCAATTCTATCGCTGGAACAGGTTTTGTCTTTAAAACTATCAGAATGGGATAGTTTCGCTCTTTTCTGCATACAGAAGGTGCTCTGAAGCAAGGTACCTACATGCTAAGAGATCTGGGCAGCCCACAAGCTCCCATTACATTAATAACAAAAAACAATAAAATACAGGTATATACCCCAGAACTAAACATTCATAGGAAGTAAGAAGGAGAGATCACTGGAGACTTAGATAGTCAGGGAAAGACTAGAGAAGGATGTAGTCCCTAAGCTTGATCTTGACAGATGAATAGGGTTCACATGAATGTGGTATAGAAACATGTGGCACAGACGGTAGAAAGAGCAAAGAACTTGGACCCAGATGACTTGGGCTCAAGTTCCTTCTCTTATACCTGCTAGTTGCATAACAGTAGAGTTTAAGTTTGACTTGGCACCTCATTTCCCTTTCTGAAAATGGGGACAATATCACTACCTGGCTGGGAGGGTTGTTGTGAGTTGTTTGCAAGCTCTAAAACTGTAAAAATTCTTCTTTTATTATTAAGGGAGTAAGAGAAGGATAGGCAGAGAAAAAGACACTCAGGACAAGAAGAGAAATAAGTAGTCCATTCAGTCAGCTAGTATTTATCAAGTGCCTACAATGTGCCAGGAACTGTGCTAAGGACTGGGGATAAGAAGAAAGCCAAAAGACAGTTCCTGCCCTTGAGAAGCTCAAGGTCTAATGGGAGAGACAACATCTAAACAACTCCACAAATAAGATACATACAGGATAAAAATGGAGATAATCCCCAAGTGAGCAAGAGAGAGCATTAGGGTTAAGGAGGGCTGGAAAAGACTTCTTGCAGAAGGAAAGATTTTAAATGAGACTTGAAAGAAAACAAGAACAAGAAAGGGCAGAGATGAGGAGGGAGAGAATTCTAGGCAGAGAGGATTCAAGCATGAAGTGTCAGAGGGTTTGCAACAGGATGGTGGCAGCGTCCAAAGAAAGAATGGGTTGTATATGCAAGAGATGTTACAAAGGTAGAACTGACAGTACTTGACAACTGATTGGATATGAGGGGTGATAGAGAGTGAGGAATTGAGGATTTGAAACCCAAGTTTCAAGTCTGAATGACTGGGAGAATGATGGGAACCTCCATAGTAATAGGAAAACTAAGATGGGGGAAACATGGAGGCAGGAATAATAGACAGGTTATGTTTAAGGAACAGTGAATAGACCAGTCTGACTGAAGCAGAGAGTTTTAGTAGGGAAGTAATAAGTGATAAAATTAGAATTGGAAAAATAGGTTAGAACCAAATTGTGAAGGGCCTTGAATGTCAGCTAGGGAGTTTGTCTTTTAAATAATACAGAAGAACTGAAAGGTTTTGAGAAAGAAAATGACCAGATGAAAATGGCATTTTGGGAAGATTCATTTTAAAGCATAGATTGGAGACAAGATGCACAAAAAGGACACAAAGACCACATTGGAAGGTATGATGACAGTCATAGACTATCAGACACAAAGAAGATCTTGGAGATCACCTAGTTTAACTCACTAATTTCAAGACGTGGAAACTAAAGATCAGAGGAGAGAAGTGGCTTCCAGGCATTGAATCATAAGTATCTAGTTTAGGGTCAAGGTTAGGATTATAGAAATAGAAAAGTGGATGGTTGAAAAAAGTGGATGGAAAGAAAGAATCTTAAGATCCATTGGTGGATATAGATGGCGGAGAGGGAAGAATTGTTCATTTAAAAAGCAAATGAGGTAAATTTTATATTTCTCCAAAAGAAACACACACACACACACACACACACACACAAATGAACAAAAATCAAATTAGGTGAACTCTAACGTTCTCTTCCATTTCTTTGATTTTATTGTCTCTTCATTCAATTGGAGATAGCCTCCCTTAAGAAGATTAATATTACATTTTAGTGCTCCCTTCATTCATTTTTCAAACTCACAATGCATGGAAGACACATTGAGCAGATAGAGTAAAGCCTAAAGGGACAGGAGACAAAAGAATGAAAAGACATTTGGCTGACACAAGGGACAAATGCATCAGGAATAATGGGGAAAGCATTGTGTAGAAACTAGTCTATCACTTCAAGTATGCTGGGTTTGTGTGAATATGTGGAAGAGAGGAGGGATGGGTCACCTAAAAGAACTTGATTTATATTTACTCCTTCCATTGACCTCTACCACGACCATCTGAAGCTCAGATCTTTAGAACAGAAAACTCCTTATCCCATTGTTTTGTTGTTGTTGTTGTTGTTATGAACTTGAATGAAGCAGAGGAGAGTTTTGGTTATTAAAAATAAAACCTCAGTGAGCAGGTTTATATGATGATTATCTTTTTATGAAACAAAGGTTTAAATTCTAAGATCTTAAAATTTAATAGTACCCTCTTAAAACCTAATAAAAATGGGACAACGAAGTTATGACCATTCCATTTATAATACCCAATACAGACAATTAAATCATTATTTTTAAAACCTTTTGAGATAAATGAGAACACTGAGGATTTTTGAATGATATTTAAAAAGCACTTCTAGTTTTGAGCTTCAACAGGAGAGCCTTCGTTATCAAAATATTCTAGAAACCGATTGAACCATAGTCTTTATGGACAAGCTAAAGCTAGGCATATTTCTATTCATAGAAACAATATTTTTGAAAAGCGTGTTAACTAGAGTAGAAAAACCATGCTTTCAGGGTTTCCCTAAGACTCTAGGAAGAAAATATGCTTTTTTTTATTTTTTTCATCCCTAGTGAGGAATACTGGTCTCAAGCTTTCCAAATTTAGGAAAGGCTTAATATTGTTCTTCAAGTGTGGATATTTGTGACAATTCTTATTCAAGTAGCTCACTGCTAATTTAGGACATTTTCCTTTTCTTTTGCTTAAAATAAAACCATTTCTCCCAGCTCTGTTTCCTTCCCCCTCCCCCACCTGGCCACCTGCTGTTGATTAGAACATTGACAGCACAGATCTTGACAGATGGTGTGAGTACATTATGTATTGTGGGCTAATAAGGTAAGTACAGAAGTGGGACGGATTTTCAATCTATTCCCACCATAACCTTTTGAGATGTAAATAAGCACTCTAGTCTCTCTTCAAAAGAAGGGCTTTGTTGAATCCCTTCATTTTTCTGACTTTAGAAAGCATCAGTTTGGCAGGTGATGCTAACATTTTTCATGCACATCATGATTTATTTAAGGGCAAGGGGGATGCCAAGAATGGGACTGACCTACTGAGCCAAGTGGTATTTGACTTAATGGGTTTTCCTCCTGGAGGGAAAGCTCTCTGTAGTCTGAAGGGCTTTCTTGTGCATCATAGGATCATAGAATCATGAGATGGAGTGATGAAAGGAGCCCTTAGAGATCTTCTAGTCCAATCCTCATTTTATTTATGATGAAACCAAGGCCTATAGGGATGGAATCACTTACCAAATGTCACATATGTAGTAAGTAGCAGATCTGGGATTCAAATCCAAACCGTCTAACTTTAAATTCACTTCTCTTTCCATTATATCACGCATCTTCCTATAATGATAAGAGCATTTGGACTTTTGTGACTTGGATCTTCTCTATTCCCTTCCAAAACTGGCAACTGTGACCCTGCATAAGTGATTGTCACTTAAGATCATAGTTACCTTATATGGATAATGTGAAATAATATTAATTGATAGTGAGCAGGCTGGAAGGAACAAGTAATCTATTAATTCACTTTTATGTGGCAGGTACATGCCAAGCACTTTGCAAATATTATCTCATTTGTTCCTCACAACCCTGGAAAGTAGGTGCTATTGTGGTGCTATTATGATCCCCATTTTGTAGATAGAAGGTAATTGGTTTTCCCAGTTTGACACAGTTAGGAAGTATCTGAGGCTAGATTTGAACTCATCATCCTGACTCCAGGCCCACTAAGCTGTTCATTACACCATTTGGGGAGCAGTACTAAATAATATCTTAGTGATCTTCCATTGCCAAGATCTATGGTTTTGAAAGAATTGGTTGACTTGTAAGAGCACTAGAGCATTTGAGTATATGCAGTTATGACATATTGGGGAACTCTTCTGCTCCTAGGGACACCTCATAATCCATCATTGGTTACAATCTGACTTTTAGAATTGTGTTTCCCTCCTGTACTGTGGAATTCATATATGTAATAGGTAAGAATCAGTCCTCAAAGAGAAACTGTCAAAAGATATGAAAGAAAGCAGGGTTTTTTGATTGTTTGGTTGAGGACTAAATTATCATTAAGATCCATCTCATTATCAAGCTTATAAATCTAGGATTTGTATGAACTTTTGATGATAAGGTAGTTAAAAACTTCAAAACCAATCAGTCAGTCAATACGCACTTATTAAACATTTGTTATTTGCCAGACACTATGCTAAGCCCTGGTGATACAAAAAGGGCAAAAGACAGTCCCTGTTCTCAATGAGCTCAAAGTCTCGTGAAGATTATAAGACAACAGCTATGTATGAACAATATATGTAGGATAAACTAGAGATAATTAACGGATGGAATTCACTAGCATTAAGGGGATCCAGAAAGGTTTCTTGCAGGAATCAAAATTTTAGCTGGAGCTTGAAGAAAGTCAGAGAAGATAAAGGCTGAGATGAGGAAGGAGAATATTCCATGCATAGGGGACAGCCAGTGAAAATGCCTGGAGTTTAGGGATGGAGTGTTTTGTTCAAAGACTAGAAGGAAGCCAGAGTTACTGAAATGCAGAATATGTATTGGGAAAGAGGGAGAAGGGAAGCTCAATATGTAAGAAGATTGGAAAGGACTATATAAAAGCCCCAGGTTTTTTTAAGTTTGGGATTTTTTTATAAAGAGAAGTAAACTAAGACACATACTCTTCCCTTACTTTCAGCCCAGTGGTTTTCTGAGGCAAGAAGATCCCAACTCTCTGTCTTCTCCCCCAGTAACTGAACTTTTTTTTTTAATCTACCTACTTCACTGTTCAGCAGAATGGTTAAAAAATTATTTTCTCCACGGCAAAAAGCTATTATGGGACCCCTTGAATCAATGTGGGGTCTTCTTTTCCACTATGCCTTTTCCAACAGACTCTCTTTTTATGTCATCATAGGGTATATTTACAACAAAAGTATACCATCCAAACATAAATTAAGGAAGTATTTATCATGACATATTAAAGTCACAATGACCATTGGCTCTGGGTATTATCTATATGTTCTCTACTTGAATCTAAACCAAATGACTCAATAATACCAGATACTACACAAATCTCTTAAATTTAGGCAAGGAAAAACATAATAGGCATTTAAGAGAAAAGTATGCAATGTAATTTTAAGATTTCTTTCACTTATAGAAGATAATTGTAAATTCTAGTTTTTTTTAAATATTAGAAGTAAATAGAATGCTATTTACTATTTCAATGTCTCCTAGAGTTCTTTGAATTTTACTGATTTTAAATGTATCTCTGAAGTAAGACAATATAATCTTCTAAAAATAAGTTTAGAACTTTGATGAGAGTATCCTTTTGAATACTTTGCAAAAGACATTTATTATGGTTCTTAAAGATATTCGAATAGCGGCCTCTGTAGTGTATGGTACAGTTGTAGAGCAACCAATTTTTTTTTTTTGGTTGAGACTAGATTTTTTATGTGAGATACTAAATCTATTTTTTCTTAATATATCAGTTTTATAAATTTGCATTCACATTTCATTCTTTGTTAGATCACTTTTTTATTGGGGACTTTGGTAACTTACCATAACTTAAGTGGTCTAGACCTGTGTCAAAGCCTTGTTATATTTATAATTTGTTTTTTTAACTGAAGTCAACTCATTAGACTTTTTGTCCTAGTGTATAGTGTTGACAAAGTATAATGCTAGTAATGAAATGAATAAACTCCCCCCTCCCTTTCTTAGATTATTCAGTAAACTGATGACAGATTTCTTAAAATCTAACATTTTTATTCTATAATTCCCAGTGTGCAAATTATGGAGAAACTACTTGTTTTGATTTTGATGCATATTTGACTTAATTTTATTGCAATGTGAACTGATTGCTCTATTAAGTAGGGAGCTAGGTAACTTTTAATTTTGTTGCTATTAATTTTGTGGGGGTACAGACAATATAATATTCTCATGGATCCTTTACAAGCCTTATAGTAGCTTTCCCTGCATAAATAAAGTGTTTTTTTCTCCTTAACAAAATGTGCAGGGTAAGTTACATAGGAATGTTCTAATTATGATTCTTTATAAGGGGGAAATCTGAAAAAGAATAAATTAATAGTTAAGGACCAGTGGAGAAGCTACCAAGTTATAATTAGATTTTTATCTCTTTAAATTTTGCTACATAAATATTTTTAAATTTATAAGATTTATTTTATACCCTATATGTCTATTTTCTTCATTTGAATAGGATTGCAAGAATTCCAGAATTCTCTCATTTCTCATTGTGATTTCCCAACATCTGACCAACTTACCTTGTTTTATTAGCTATGGTCATCCAAAAATATCATCCCTTTCTAAAGATAATTTTAAAGAGATTCAATTGATTGGAGCCTCTGAGGGAACAGAGCCTTTTAGGAACTACCTTTTCTATAATACTTTATATAACTGAGAAAAATGTAAAGTCACAACTAAATTCATGGTGAGAAGATGGAAAGGAGATCCACCAGTCAGTGAAGGATTGGTTTTATGAGGTATCCAAAGAATAGATTAAATCAATATTCAGTCTCATTCTTGGTGAACATTCCTAAATGCCCACATCCCTGCCCCATTTAGAAACTTATGAGGTTTTCTTGAAAGAATCATCTGTGAAATAGGTTGGAAAAACTTGGCAAAGACTTCTGAGCAAACTGATCTGGATGTCCAGAGAATTGCCTTGATCCGTTATACAAGCACTGAAGAGTAAATTAACTCACTTTTCTCAATTTTTTTTCATCAAAGCATTTCACAAAATTGTTCTTAGAATCGTTTAGATAATATGAGTTTCCTATAGGAAGAGACGCCATGCTATTTTGGGGGAAAATACAACATTGGACTTTTAAAAAATCCCAAACCTTTGTTTATGGAGTTGAAAATATGACTGTGAGATTTATATATATATAAATAAAAAAATCCCAGGTCCAGTAAAAAAAAAAATATATATATATGTAT
>NC_058135.1:166196689-166251391 GCF_016433145.1 Gracilinanus agilis | reverse complement strand
ATATATATATATGTATATATATATATTTTTTACTGGACCTGGGATTTCATCACTATATAGAACTTCAAGGGTAGGAAACTCCCTCTATAAATGTAAATTAGCTCCCACACTGCAGCATATAGTCTTTGAGAGTTTTAAGTGCACTGAATTTAGCATCAGTGCTGTGAATCTGAAGAATTCCCATCTTGGACCAGAAATATAATTGTGTGGGAGGTAATTTGTCAATGCTCCATATGATTCCAGTACTAAAAATGAATTAAAATAAATAAGAAAAGGAAGCCTGCCAAATGTATTAGGTTATTAAATCAGTGTGTATGATACTTATTCATTTATATCACAAAAGCAAATAATTTAAATACCACAAGTGATAAATCCGAGCAGTTGTAGTTGAGATATTCAGTGATTGAAGAACCTGGAACATGAAACAGAATAATGTTGAGAGCTTTGATCAAAATTAGATGTCGGTTGTTTACAGTCTAGAAAAATCTTTAACAGATTTCTAAAGCATTTCTTGCTTCTGCTCTAAGCTGGGTTATGCACAGACTTATGCTGGCCTGAGTGACACTGGATCAAATGGCCAGATTCAGGATCCCTGATGACCTTATCAATTATACAGATCAACAAAAAAATTGTTATTGACGCTAGCAAAGTTCCCAAGAAAATTCATTTCAACATCATATGAGTATACTCTGTGTTATAATGAAGCCTAAAATACCTTCAATTCAATTAAACTAGAATTTATAAAATGCCTCCTATGTCCCATTGACTGTGTTGGGCACAGAAGATACAAAGAAAAAAATTCAAAAGCCTTTATCCTTAAGTAGTTCACATTCTCCTGGTGGAAAAAACATGCACACAGATAAATGGGGAACATAAAAAAGGGCCCTAAAATCTTGGAGCAGTTTTGAGCTTTCTGAGTCACACTGTGCATACAGAAGGGAATAGTAAAAAATGTTCTATTTACTTCTAATGTTGAAAAACCTAGAATTTATAATTATTTGCCATAAGTGAAAAAAATCTTCAAAATTACATTGCATGCAAATTAATAAATGTTGGAGGGGATGTGGCAAAATTGGGACACTATTGCATTGCTGGTGGAATTGTGAATTGATCCAACCATTCTGGAAGGCAATTTGGAATTTTGCCCAAAGGGCTTTAAAAGAATGCCTGCCTTTTGATGCAGCCATACCACTACTGGATTTGTATCCCAAAGAGATAATAAAAAATGGTTGTACAAAAATATTCATAACCGTGCTCTTTGTGGAGGCAAAAAACTGGAAAATGGGAGGATGCTCCTTAATTGAGGGATGGTTGAACAAATTGTGATATATGATGGTGAAGGAATACTTTTGTGCTATAAGGAATGATAAACTGCTTGATTTCTTTATGAACTGGAAAGACCTCCATTAACTGATGTGCAATGAAATGAGCAGAACCAGGAGAACACTGTACACAGAAACTGAAACATTGTGGAATGATGAAATGTAATCAGCTTTGTTACTGACAGCAATGCAATGATCCAGAACAATTCTGAGAGACTTATGAGGAAGAATGTTATCCACATTGAGAGAAAGAACTGTGGGAGTAGAAACACAAAGAAAAACATAATTTTTCACTTGTTTGTATGGGTATAGAATTTGGGGTTTGGGTTTTAAAAGATTATTTTATTACAAAAATCAGTAATATAGAAATAGGTATCAAGAGATAACACATGTACAATCTAGTAGAATTTCTTGTTAGCTCTGGAAAGGAGAGGAAAAAGAATCATGTAACCATGGGAAAATATTTTTAAAAAAATTAAAAAATTACATTGTATGTATTTGAGTCTTTCTTAAATATCTGTTATATTTTTCCTTCCCTAAGTTACTGATTTGTGCAGATTAAGTTCCCTTTATCTGTGGCTTGACTTTTTGAGGTTTTAGTCACCCATGGCCAATCTCAAATTCCAGGAGAATGAAGGATGAGAGAAGGGGGCTGCCTCTGAACGAGGGAGAGGGCTGGCATAGGGTTCAAGGACATGGGATGGAAGATGGGATAGAAGTACCTGGGCCAGAGGTGTGCTGGAACAACAGCAGCCTCTCCTCATGTCAATTCTTACATTTTCACTTGGAAGGTTCTTTTTTTAGGGGCTTTTTTTTTTTTTTTTGGTGGGGGAATGGGGTATAAGGCCTCAGAGCACTGATGGGCAGGAGTGGGGGAGAGAGAGAGCACATTACTAAATAGTAAAGTTAAGATAGGTGTTAATTAAAAATAAAATTAGAACTGTGTGTTTAGCATTTGGTACTATCTGTACTACCAGCCAATTACAGAAGGGTCATGGAACTCATTTCCCCTGCGTACCGTTCACTTTTACACTCATGGGAAATGGTACTTGAATGAAGCCAGGAATTCCATTTGGTGGAAGTGAGGAAGGAGAGCATTCCAGTTTGCTCATTTCTACTCAGGGAAATGTGAACATCACCTCCAAACAAATTCTCCATTTTGGTCAGCATTTTATTACTCATGATGGTAAAGCAAAGTCATAAAGGGGCAGATAGTCTATTCCTCTAAGAATGGATCTAGCTTGCTTTCCATTGCCTTTTGTGATTCCATTATGTAGATCAGTCATATGTGTAACTAATGTTCAACAAGCGGAGTGAGTAGTATTTCGAGAAGTGAGCGTGTCTTAAAGTCTCTGAGAGGGTAAATGTTTGCCAGTGGTCACCCGGCTAGTCTATAGCAGAGACAGCACTTGTATCCAAGTCTTCCTGATTCTGAGACCGGGAAATTATTTGCTATTTCACACAGGTCTAGATTTTGTCATTCTTCACAACAACCTCGGGAGGTAGTTATTATAAGTATTATTGTTTCCATTTTATAGATGAGGAAACTGAGGCTTGGAGAAGTTTAAGTGACTTTCCTATAGTTACACAGTTCATACATAAGTGTCCAAGATAGGATCTGAACCTAGATCTTCCAGACTACAAGTCCAGTGCTCTAGTTTCTTTTGTTATTTCCTGACAGTTTTCTAAGTAAACCATACTCTCATGGGCAATTAGGGAAGGTTTGTCTCCTCCCCCACTTTTTTTTTTTTTTGCCTATCTACATTTATTTGATTTCTTTCTCTTGTAGGGAAAAGGGGTATCCCTACTTTATTCCTGTATTTTACTAGAAAAGCATTTAATGAATCCTCATTTATACATATTTACTTTTGATTTTGGATATATATTTTATCATATTAAAAATATCTCTATGCCTATATGAGTTCTATTTGTCAAAGGTGTTTCTGCATCTTTTGAAATATTTTGGCTTGGGATATTTTTGTGTTTAATTATGTTTATGTTGACTGGTTTCTTAGTATTTAATCATTGCTTGCATCTCTAGTATAAATCCAACTTGATAATAATGAATGATTGCTTAAATAAATTGCTGTAGTCTTTTTTTAGTTTTTGGCTAGGATTTTATCTATAATTCTTAAAATAATATTCATTAGGGGGCAGCTGGGTAGCTCAGTGAATTGAGAGCCTGGCCTAGAGACAGGAGGTCCTAGGTTCAAATCTGGCCTCAGATACTTCCCAGCTGTGTGACCCTGGGCAAGTCACTTAACCCCAATTGCCTACCCTTACCACTCGACTCCAAGATGGAAGGTAAGGGTTTAAAAAAAAAATAATATTCATTGAATGATATTGTTATATAATTCTCTTTTTAGCTTTCTCTTTCCAAAGTTTTGTTGTACCTACATTTGTCTCATAAAAGGAGCATAGGAGAGTGATTTTATTATTAATTTTTGATAATTTTTGTGTATAATGACTGCTAATTATTCTTGAAAAGTTTGATAATAGCCTCTTGTAAATTCATTAGCATCAGGAGTTATTTTTAAAATTTGGTAATTCCTTTATAGTTCCTTCTATTTCTTTTTCTGAAAGTAGATTATCTAAGATTTCTGTTGGATTCTCTTTTAATTTGGGCATTTTATGTTTTTGACGATGCTTTTCTTTTTCTTTTGTGTTCTCAATTTTGTTGGCAAATAATTTAGACATAATAGACTTTTATAAGTATTTTTACTTTTGGTTTTGTTGAGATTTCATTTTGTTAACTTTTAATTTTGTTGATTTAATTTGTTTTGCCCTCTTTTTAATCAGTTTAGTTAAATGTTTTAAAAAATTATTTTAAATAATCTTTTCAAAGAACTAGTCTCCAGTTTTGTTTATCATTTCTCTGGTCTTTTTTGCTTCTGATTTGTCTTTCTTTAACATTTGAAATTTACTCTTTTGTGCTTGTTTTGGGTTTCTATATTTGTTAGATTTCTAATTTTCTAAATGTTTATTCAGGTCATTAATTCTCTCTTTTTCTACTTTCTTAAAGTATACTTCTAGGAATATAACTTTTCTTCAGTGAACTCTTTTAACTGCATTTCAGAAAATGTTGGCATGTTGTCTCATGCTTATTGTCTCTCACATAATTATTAATTATTCCTGTAATTTGTTCACTGACTCATTCATTATTTAGGATCTAATTATTGTCTCCTTTTATTTATGCTCCCCAAATTGGTTACTGTTTTATTGTGTTATAGCCTGTAAAATGTATTGAGTATTTCTGCCTTTTTACATTTGTTTTTAATTTCTCTTTGTTCTAATATAAGATCAGTTTTTGTCAAGTTGTCACATAGTACTGAAAAATATGTATTTTTAATAATAGCCTCATTCAGAATGTGACCTAATTTTTAGCTCTAATTTTGCCAATAATTTGTTCAATCAGAAGGCTGAATTTAAAGAAGTGTGGTGTCAGAGTAAGGTATAGTCCCCCAGTGCAAATGGTGAGACTGAACCCTGTTAAATTCATTCAGCAGCAACTATTTATGAAGTGTTTACTGTGTACTAGAGTCTAAGAGGCAGACAAAGATAGTGCAAATTGTCTTCTGGCACTATCTTCTATGCCACACTGCTTTGATGCCTTTTATCATTATAAGTATTTTTTGCTATTTACAATGAAATCTACTTGAACCCAACTCCTCCTGACTCGAAGGTTGAACCTCTAACTACAATAACATGCTGCTTTTTCAGGTTCCAGTCCTGTCCTAGATGGATGCCGCATGATCCTGAGGAGGCATTTAAGCTCTCAGCACAACCATTGGTCACCTTTCTAAGATTACTGGCTGCCAATGTGCATCAATAGAGTTTGCTGCTCCAGTCCCTTACTAATCAAAAGATACTTTCAAAAAAATCTCACCCTATTTATTAGAAATGGGATGAAATTTCCAAGAACTATCTGTATTTTCCCACAATTCCTGGTATAATTGTGGATAAGAACTCTGTGGATGGTAAACTATCAGCATTAATATTAACACGAGGAATCTATTTTATAGTTTGGCTAAGAATAAGTGAGAGTTCTGGGAAAAAATATACTAGTGCCCTCTTAATTCACCTTACCTTGATCATAATTGAGATATGCAATCAAAGTGTTTGAATAATATTTGTATCAATGCAAAATATGGTGAGACAATTATATAAACATTTCTATCTCTTATTTTTAGTATAATAGGAACTTTCTAACAATATCTCTATAAACATTCTAACATTCTTGGAAGTTTTCCATTTCATCTGTTTTACTTAATTTGCAATATGTTGATTTTGTTTAGTTTTTTTTTTAAACCCTTACCTACACAGTATTGGCTCCAAAGCAGAAAAGTGGTAAGGGTAGGCAATGGGGGTCAAGTGACTTGCCCAGGGTCACACAACTGGGAAGTGTCTGAGGCCAGATTTGAACCCAGGACCTCCCCTCTCTAGGCCTGGCTCTCAATCCACTGAACCAACCAGCTGCTCCCCAATTTTGTTTAGTTTTAAATAAGGATTTTTTAAAAAAAGATGGCAAAATACCAATTGTTCCTTAGCATGATGAAGACTAATGTTTGTTGGGAAAATATCTTGAGATTGAGGCTTTATGATCCAACGACATAACATTTTTAAAAGTTAATGCAGGGGCAGCTGGGTAGCTCAGTGGATTGAGAGCCAGGCCTAGAGACAGGAGGTCCTAGGTTCAAATCCGGCCTCAGACACTTCCCAGCTGTGTGACCCTGGGCAAGTCACTTGACCCCCATTGCCTACCCTTACCACTCTTCCACCTATCAGTCAATACACAGAAGTTAAGGGTTTAAAATACAAAAAAAAAAAAAAAAAAGTTAATGCAGCCTTGGGTTTCATTAAGACCAGCGTGGCTTCTAGGAATGAAAAGGTATTGGTACTCTGCCCTAATTAGACTATATCAAGAATGTTGAATTCGGTTCTGGGCATCACATCTTAGGATAGTTGTTGGTAAAAATGGAGAGCAGCAGAGAAGGGTACCTGGCCTAGTGAAAATTCTTGAGTTCTTGCCATATAAGAATAAGTAAAAACAAATGGGGATTCTGTACAAGAAGTTGAAGCCTGAAGGGTTGGGATGTGGGAACATAATAGCTATCTTTAGGAAGAGGGATCTGACTTGTGTTTGGCTCTGGGAGGGTTGAACTAGGAACCATGTGTTGGAAACTCAAAGAGATGAATGTAGGCTGGACTTACGGAAAAACTTCCAAGCAGAACTATTCAGAAGTGGAAGGTGCTGCCTTAGGATGTAGTGGGGTTTCCTTCATTGTGGTGGTGGTGGTGGTGTGTGTGTGTGTGTGTGTATGTGTGAGAGAGAGAGAGAGAGAGAGACAGAGAGAGAGACAGAGAGACAGACAGAGAGACAGAGAGAGAGAGAGAGAGAGAGAGAGAGAGAGAGAGAGAGAGAGAGAGAGAGAGAGAGAGAGAATTATTCAGGGCAGAGTTTTACAGTTAGAAGCATCAACAATTATCTTTTTCACTTCCTCCCACTGTGAGTATTCTACCTCCATTCCAGGGGCCTATGCTTGATTCCTCTCTACTTTTTTGCTTAGCAAACCTTTTTAGTTTCCTGAGTTATTTATTATTTTCTCTCATCTTTCATTTTATCTGTGTAACTATATTGGGTAAAATCTTTCTCTCCTTTATCTTAAGATTATGCAAAGCATCTATCCAAAATAATCAGCCAATATTATCTATAAAGGGGATAAGCTAGAAGCCTTCCCAATAAGATCATGCATGAAACAAGGATGCCCATTATCATTAATATTATTTAACATAGTATTAGAAATGCTAGCAATAGCAATTAGAGAAGAAAAGAAGTCAAAGGAATAAGAAAGGGCAAAGAGGCAATTAAACTATGTTTGCAAGATGATATAATGGTATATGTGATTTAACTAAAAAGTTAGTTAAAACTATTAGTCAATAATTTTAGCAAAGTAGCAGGATATAAAATAAACTCACACAAATCATCAGCATTTTTATATATTCTTATAAAATCTTGCAAGAAGAGATAGAATAAGATACTCCATTTAAAATAACCACAAATGGAATAAAATTCCATGAGAATTTACCTACTAAAACAAACCCAGGAACTACATACAGATAATTAGAAAACACTTTTTCACAAAGTCAGATCTAAAAAACTGGAGAAAAAGTAATTGTTCATGCATGGGTAGAGCCAATATAATTAAAATGACAATCCTACCTAACCTAATCTACTTAATCAGTGACATTACAATTAAATTACCAAAAAATATTTATTGAGCTGGAAAAAATAATAAAATTAATTTGGAAGAACAAGAGATCAAGAATATCAAAAGAATTAATGGAAAAATGCAAAGGAAGAAGATCTAGCAGCATCAGATTTTAAATTGTATTATAAAGCAGTAATTATCACAATAATCATATATTATAATTTATAACATATAATTACATAATAATAATGAATTGATAAATAAGAGAAAAAAATTTTAAAGCAAAATTGTAGTTTGAATTAGATTTCAAGCTTGCAGAGATTCTGGTGAAAGAGAATTGGTCTCTAGGGAATAGTCACCATCTGTTGGAGGCTAAGGAGAATAGCAGGAAAATGAAAAATGTAGGGTTGGACAGCCAAAGAGGCCAGCCCAGGAGGTGAGCACTGAGTGTGTCTAGGAGCAAGAGCTGCATGAAAATAGTAATATATATGTATGCTGCCAAAGGACCTACAGGGAGGGTAGGGAGAGTCCTGATGGAGTCTTGTCTGGATCTATACTACAAGCAATTGAAATTCTTCAGATCGGTATGATGTTTCAGATTGGCTCTAATGTGAGTCTTATTTCTTCCCCTTAACCTCAAAATAATGGGAGTTGATAGTTATTACAGATTGTCTGAGTGAGAATAGAGAGCCAGAGAAATTCCACAAAATGAATCCAGGCCCTTTGTATGTAAGAAGGAAACTTTGACACAGTGGTGTACAGAAGCATAAGTTTTCCAAAAGGTACTTACTGTACACAAAAGGGTACGTTTAACCCATAAAACACTAAAATCTTGAATTACATATTTGACCTAAAGATAATATGTTAGGTCTAAGAAACAATAATCCAGCACTCAATCTACTGTAGTTTTGCTTATCTTCTTAGAATTTAGAAGGACTGGGAGGGGAAGAGAGGAAATTTAGTAATCTCTCTTGAAAAAGATGCCTATTGGATGTAGTTAATATTTATTCTAAGGGGAAAGCTTAAAGGCCTGGGGATATTTGGAAATCAATGTGATGTTTTTGAAAAGGCATTATTTGGTCAGGATCTACATGGTGTATTGGAAAGACTGCTGAATGTGAAGACCAAAGATTTGGGTTAAAATTCTGGCTCTGTTGCTTAGTAACCTCGGGAAAGGTTTACCTACCCTGAGCATCTATTTCCTCATCGTAAAGTAAGTTAGAAGAGGTCTTTGCTGTTCCATCCAGCTCTAGATCTATGACTCTTTTTTATTTTATTCTCCTAGGAGGAAGAAAAAAGGTACCCAAGAAGAATTATTTTAACTGCCTCCTATTGGATTAAACTGTCATAATTCCCAATCTTTGTCAGGAAGCATTTGAATTTTTTTAAGTGTCACAGTTTCTAGATAGCAAATACCAACATTGCAGTTCTTCCTCTATAGAAACATTTCTTCTAATGCTGAGAGATCTCAATGTCCTGAACCTCTTTCATTTTGCTGATAACCTAACAGTGTTGTCAGGCAGTTGAAAAGTTATTGTGGTCAAGGAACCCAAAAGATTCTAGACTGTAGAATTTTCACACTGAAGACAAAATGAGAAAGAGTATTTATTTTATGTATTGGTAAACTACTGATCAATTAGAACTCCACTGACCAACATGCTTTTTTTAAAAATCTTTACCTTCTGTCTTATAATTGATACTAGATATGGGTTCCAAGGCAGAACAGTAGTAAGGGGTGGGCAATTGGGGTAAATTACTTGCCTGTGGTTACACAGTTAAGAAGTGTCTGAAGCCAAATTTGAACCGAGGACCTCCCAGCTCTAGTCTTAGCTCTCTATCCACAGAACCACATAGCTGTCCCTGGCCCATAAACTTTAATTAGACATTTTAAAAACTTCACTTTTAAGAGTTAGGCAAACCATAAGAAATCATAGCAGAGTAGGAAGACAGACAACTTCTAACTTATGTAGTTGGGGGAGCAGAACAAATTAAGCTCATTTCCTTCAAAATATGCATTTATTGTACTCTACAAAGAAAACTGATATTCAGAATCATGACACCGAGACTTCCAGATGCCACTGTGTTTAGTATGCTCTATTTGATGAAGCATGAGAATGGACATTTTAGAAAGATTTACAACAAGGGGCAAGACAAAAAAAAGAGTTTGGGTTGACTGTCAGTTCACCAGAATATTATCGTAATCAAAGGATCCATTTCTTTGAAATTGCTCATTGGTCCTAATCCTACCTCTGACCTTTCCTAGCTGAATATTCTTAAACAAGTTACTTAATCTCTCTGGGCCTCCATTTTCTCATACAAAATCAAGGGGTTGGTCTAGAAGGTCCTTCCAACTCTAAATCTATGGTCCCACTTGACTCTAAGATCAGTGTCATTCTATGTAAAAACCAAAATACTGTCTAAAATTACACTACCGAGTCAGTAACTGGGGCTTGATGCAATATTCTTTGCTCAGGTGTCATTTCTGTTTACGCCCATTACTACTTCTGTGAATGCCTCACTCCTCAGATGAAGTCATAAGCAATAATCTAGACATAATTCTTGCATACCACCTGGTGGCATCCTACCTCAGTTACTGGTTGATTTCTTTTGAGGTCTGGGTGCTTTCAAATGCCAGCTCTATTTCTTAATAGAACATGAACGCAAGCTTCACAAGGCTTAATATACTTGCAAATCTTGGAGTCAGGGCCCATATTTTTTTTTTAAACATGTGTGCCTGCCCAATTCTAGGCACGTGCCCTATCAGTAGAAAATGAGCTCTGGCTGGCTGACACAATGCAGTTCAGACAAGGTTTTTATTCTCTGCCCTGTATGTGCCACAATAGAGAATACAGCCAAGCTGCTGCAGAGAAAAGGAGAGTTCATTCTAGCCAGAGAGACAAAGACAGTAAACACACACGTCTTACAACAAGTGGCGTTTACAATGGCAGCGCTGCTCTTTCTTCTTTTCTGTGGGGATAGTGGGGTAGGGTCCAGGAGACCAGGTATGGAAAGACCTCACAAAGGAAGCTCATGTTTGAACTTAATAATAGCAACTCATTTGTGTAACGTTTTGACGTGTGTAAAGTGTTGTCCTTACTACCACCCTGTGGGAAGGGGGATGCAGATATTCTTATTCCCTTTTGATACTTCTGTGGATTTTGTGAGGTTTCATTGACATGGATGCCATTCCTGGTCAATAAAGAGCAGAATTCACTCATGTTTTCTCATCTTTTGTGTTCCAGGTCCATGGCTTTCTATAAATCTCTCAGAGATGACCTGCCCAGTGGCCAGAGACTTCTCATTCATTCTTTGAATGTGCCATGGATGCTAACACTTAGACTGCCCACCTTCATCCCTCCTTGCTGCATGTCCCACCTCCTTTTTTGGCCAGATATATTCCCATTTCCCAGTTGAGAAAATTGAGATAAAATGATCTGTCCTGGTCCACACAGCTAGTTTCATCTAAATTGGAATTTGAACCCAAATCTCTGGATTTCAGGTCTTGTCCTCATCTTTGAGGCACAATGGATAGATTTCTGGGCCTAGAGTCAGGAAGATCTGAGTTCGAAACTGACCTCACACACTTATTAGCTGGGTAATCCTGGGCAAATCACCTAACCACTATTTGCCTCAGTTTCTTCTATTGTAAAATGGGATTATAATAGCACCTATCTCACAGAGTTGTTTTGAAGGTCAAATGAGCTAATATTTGTAAAATATTTAATATTGTCCCTGACATATAATTTGTGCTTAATAAATCTTTTTTTCCCTCCTTCCCTTTTTCTTTGCCTCTATGTCTCTTTTCCTCCCTCCCTCCCTCTCTCCTTCCTTCTTTCCTTCCTTCCTTGCAAAATGTTGCCTATGAAATAGAATGTATTTCTAGTCCTCCACTCTTGTTTTTTCTTTCCTGTTTCTTGCCATGAAGTGAGAGTAGATGAAGGATGAGGGAGGAAGGGAGGAGATCCCTGAAAGGGATGTATGTGTCAAGGCAGAAAACCTTCATCCTTTAACTAGCCAGCAGTGTTGCCTTGAACGTGTATGTGAATGCCACTAGGTTAACAGAGTCACGATTTCTGAGCTGTCAAGATACTTTTAAACCAAGGAGGAGTAGCAAGCTATTTCAGGTTTTGTGGGAGTGAGAAATCAGTCAGAAATGAGGCAGACATACTGTGAATAAATAACTATCATTCATTTGTTTACCAATAGAGATTGGCTGGCCTTGCAGAATTTGCTTTCCCACAGAGACATTATTCAGCAGAAGCAACGTTAGAGAAATGGTTACCTTCTAGCTACAGAATACACTGCTTCTCTGAGAAGCATACAATGTACCTTTCATTGCATCCTTTTCTTTGACATTTGTCTTTTGATGGTAGGGCTGTAACAGAGTTTCCACACCAACTTGGGGTTAATTTAGGGTTAACTTTTGGCTTCTGCTGACACATTTCACCTCTATATGCCTTTGTCTTGAGTGAATCTGATATTCAGTAATCTTCAGGAGGGTCCAACTCTTTGTGAATCCATTTGAGGTTCTCTTGGCAAATAGGCTGGAATGGTTTGCCATTTCTTTTTCCAGGTCATTTTCCAGTTAAGGAAACAAAGGCAAACAAGGTTAAGTGACTTGCCCAGGGTCACACAACTAGTAAGCGTCTGAGGCTGGATTTGATTGCAGGAAGATGAATCTTCCCGATTCCAAGTCCTGAACTCTATGTACTGTGCCATTTGGCTGATCCTCTGACATGAATAGGTGACCTCTGTTTCATTTTAATTTAATCTATTTTTTATTTTAATTTTACTTTTGAATATTTTCCCATAGAATTACATGTTTCATGTTCTTTCCCTCTCCCCCCAAACCCCCCTAACTCCCATAGCCGATGCACAGTTCCACTGGGTGACCTCATTTCAAAAGAGCTTTCCCATCTCTTTTACTGAATCAGTGGATGGTAATGACACTTTTCCTTTTCCATTATTTCCATGGTGCCTACCATGAGCAATATGCCATTTTTACTTTTGCAGATTTCTTCTCCCCTGTCTTCATGGTGCTCAACCATATTAAGTTGGGAATCCTATAGAGCGAGATGTAGCACTGATGGTCAAGACCTCTGGCGGCCTCTAGTTCAACCCTCTCCTTTTATAGAGGAGGACATTGAGCCCTGAGAGATTTCGAGATTTGCCCTGGGAACTTTAGACTTTTCAGGAAAGAAAAAATAAAAAGGCAATGAAAGACAAACCCTATGATTACATCTTAATTAAAATGTCTAATGGTTTATCAATGGTTCCCGGCACTGGTACTACAAATAATATTCTCCTTGACATAGTTGGAACTTGTCCCAAGTCTCCAAACTCCCAAATCCAAGCGTCTCTCCATACTTCCTTTTATTTAATCTCTCATTTTCAACAAGAAAAAAAAAGTCCTACTGAAAAGTAAACTTAAAAACCTACGCCCTATAAGAAGAGCCACTTGGAAATGTCATTTTGTGAAAAGGTGATGACTTGCATATACTTAGGACTTAACTGGAAGGATCAAATCAAAGCGTGATCAAAGACTCTATTCCAGTGGAACATTTATTTCCATGATAAGAATCTCAAGTATAATATGTGCAGCTTGGTAGCAGCTTGGATTTCTATATAGTGAATATCGGGAACATCAAATCACATTACTTAGAAGTGATGACAGCTGTTATCACAGAGGGGGAGCACGAGGAACAAAAGATGATGGAACAAGAACCAAGCAGCAGTGAAAGGGACGAGGGTCTAAGTGCTGAGCTGGGGGGGATCACTGCCTAACTGGGGGTTGCTCACATTCAGATAGACTTTCTCTATTGGCCTCTTTTATAGATAGGAGATGAGATCCAGAGAAGTTTCCGTGATTGATGAAGTATAATTAAGTGGCCTCTCTGGCCTTATTAGGATAAGATTTTATCAGATTCCTCTGGTTGACCTGCTGAATGTGTGTCCCCAAACATGATTATATTGTCAATATGTGTAGACTACAGCAGCTATATGCTAGTCAGTGAGAAATTCAGGGAACAGAGGTATCAAATACACAGCCCACCCCATCCCCAACTTTCTTGAGCATAGCCTGAGCCAGATTAAAATATAATTGGGAAATGTTTAATAAAATAACTAAAAATACAATAAGGCAGAGATAATATTACATTTCAAAAATAAGCCAATATGCTGCCTGCAGAGATCTTCATGTATGGATTCATGGCCCCCCATTTCTATTTGAGTTTACACGATTATGCTCAGACTTAGTCTGTTTGAGTCACAAAACCAGGTGGTAAAAAGTAGGATGGATAGAGTGGATTGATAATAATAATAGGTAACATTTATATAGTGCTAGCTATGAACCATGTACTGTATTCCAAGCTTGGATAATTATTATCTCATTTGGTTCTTTCAACAAACTTTTATTGTAAGTCATGTACTATTATTATCCCCATTTCACAGATGAGATAACTGAGGCAAGCAGAAGTTATGTTTCTTGCATAGAATCACACAAGTAACAGGTATCTTGGGTTGGATTTGACTACAAGTCTAACAGACACCCGGGGGGCCAGCACTCTAACCGCTATACCACCAAGCTGCCCCATATTTTTTTACTGTTATGAAAATGTCGCCTCTAATTCTTACAGAGAAGCTCTGTGTAGGCTACATTACTGGAGACAATTATATAATACTGTCCGAAATTACCCATGGGAGTTAATGCAGCAAGATGCCTACTAAAAGAGAACTTTGAACTCAAAGAGAAGAGCTCAACAAAATGGGGCAAAGTCCTTTTTTTTCTTCTATTTTTAGACATGGGGGGGATTTTTTAGAATTTTCTTCTTCCAATTAGGAGGGCAGGGACAAGAAATTTTGCTTCCAAGGGAACAGAGTCGTGTTAGGTAAGCTTAAAAGGCCACTTCCCGGATGCAGTTATCAATTAACCAATCAGTAAGCACCTTCTACTGTCCCTGCCTAGTGCTTCATGCTGAAATGCAAGAGTAAGTCAATCCATGAAAGAAGAAGCTTCTCAAGTCTTAAAGGAAAAAAAATGCCAATTGCTATTAATACTATTACCCTAAAAGACCTAACATCCTACTGGGGGCCTATAAAATACTTCCTGATAAATACAGACTATATACAAAATAAATACACAATAATTTGGTGTGTATGAGTATATGCTAACAAAGATGGGAATGGGGAAGGAAATCTTGAGAATGTGGCCCTTGGGCTGAGTTTTTCCACTACCCAAGGGCTCATGGCAGAAGAATTAAGGAAAGAAATCTTAGCAGGCATGATGGACAGCTTGTGCAAAGTCCTGGAGGTGGGAAATGGAACTTCATGCCTGGATAGGTCACCTTCTGCTCTGACACATACTCCCTTATTTGACACCTAGGCAAGGCATAACCTCTTCATGCTCTAAGAAAGCTCTTTAAGGATGGAAGTTTCTGATCTAGTTTGGTAGGAGAGGGTCGATCACTGAATGTTCCCTGTACAAATTAAACCACAAGTCTAGACTCTCTCAAAAAATTCATTATTTCTTCCAATTGTTTATATCTTCCAACCTTTCAGAAACCCTCAGAATCAATGTTAACACCCTGAAATTTAAGTTACCTCCAACATAGACATCCTCTGCAAATTTTTGATCAGCACTTCTTTTACCATTTTTGTTTCTTTAGTGCTATTTTCACTTCCCCACTAGGGATTATGATGTAAGAGACAAAATATTGGCTCTAGTCATTGATAGAGAAAGTAGCTTGTTATAGAAATCTTGTCAGATTTCTCTACCCCCTACCTTTTTTGGAGTTTCTTTGTTGTCCTTTTATTTTTCAGCCTTAAAATCCAAAGGATGTCATGGCTTAATTAATTCTCATGCCAACCTTTCCATAAAATAATTTATCTCTCCAATATTTCTTGCTGTTTTCCAAAATGATCTGCTTATAGCCCTTGAGCATCTTTTTTCCAAAAGATCTTAATAATGAGTTTATATTTTAAATTGTTATTGCCCTCAGCTGCTGCATCTCCTCACCTGGCAAAATGCATGTTCCTAAGGCCGTTCCTGGGTTCTTTCAGCATCCTCTATTTGGTGGCCAATTTATATTAAACTTTTTGCAGGAAATTATGATAGTCCTTATGAATATTCATAAAAGATGTTCTTTTACCCTATTTTCCATTTTTAGTATCAGTAGCTTGTTTAAATAGCTCACAGTGTAGTTGATTTTAATACATGCCGTATTTCCCTTGCAATTTTATTTCTTTTGATTTGGTGTTAAGTTCAATATTTGCTCTTACAAATTGGTTTTCTGTCTGTGAAGATAAAATCAGTTTCATTTTTTGCTACACTATTTGGTGCTTGCCATGTCTAGCACCTTTTAAATTTTCCCCTTTTAAAAAAACTTTTTATTTTATTTTTTAGCATTTAGATAATAGAATTTAATAAAGTCTTTAAGACTTCTTTGGGGATAGAGCCAATTCAGCAGAGAAGAGGTAAGGAAAGCTTGAACCTTTCTGAGATCTTCAATCAACCTTAAAATAATGCTCCAAAATTAATAATGGAATGCAGAACCAACAAAGGGACAGTGAACCAACTTTCCTGTAGAAAGCAACTTGGAAGGAAGACAGAGAGGGTCTGGTTCACTGGGATGAGAGAGGAGCACAGCCTACAGCAAGGCTGTAACAAAGAATACCAGCTCAAGCCAACAGCAGATCCTTCTACCCCACATCTAATGTTCCAGGTTCTTGTGGCATCCCAGGAAATTCTAACCTTGAAAGTATTATTGATGTAGTAATATTGTAACCTATGTGTGCATGTACCAGACTCACCATCATATTATTTCTTGATCATTGTATTTATTTGGTATTCTATTAATTTTGACCACTCTCCAAACTACAATCCAAAGGTCAGGAGAATTCCTGGGCAGGGCATTAGCTGCCACAGGGTCCTAGCTCTTACCTTGACAGACCAAATTCCCTACCAGGTCACATGTTTGATTAACCTCTTCCTCTTTGATCTTGTGGTTGTCAATTGAGCCAATGTTAAATAATATGCCATGTCACATGTTCATTAGCTACCTCCCATTCCCCATTCCTTGATTCTCCAATAAAAGATTGGGGACACATGTAGCTCTCTCTCTCTCTCTCTCTCTCTCTCTCTCTCTCTCTCTCTCTCTCTTCCACCATCAGAGGAGCATGCATGATGCATGCTGGATCTCATGTTCTTGAAGCCTTTGTCTCTGAGTCTTTCTTCCTTTATTGTGTTCTCTCTCTCTCTCTCTCTCTCGCCCCTTCACCCATTTCCCCTCAGTTTCTAATTTTCCTTCTCAGGTGTCCACCCACAAATATATTAATTTGTGGTTGCAGGCAGTCACAGTTCTGAACCTAGGGCCTATTTTAAGACACTGCCTAAGCCAATAGCAAAGCACCACTGTGCCCACTTTTGAAGTGCCAAATTCTAGAACAACTCTGCAGTGAGGCTCTAAGCCCTAGTACAAGACAGTCTACAGTACACCTGTCTGGTAGAGGCTCAGAGTATAGGCTCAGAGTGAGGTTCTAAGCCTTTGCCTAAGCCCAAGGTGAGACCTCAAGCCCCAGAACAAGGCAGTCAGCAGTGTGCCTAACTGTTTAAGCCCAAGGGTAGGTTCACAGCCCCTAGCCAAGCCTGTAGTGAGGACCTGACCCCAGCACACCTAATATGTGTAAACCCAGACTGAGGCCTGAAGCCCCTGCTGAAGCCTGAGGTTAGTTTCTGAGCTCCAGCACAAGGTAGATCACACAGCCCTGAGCCCTACATGCTATCAACAATCCCTGGAGGAGACTGAATCAGTGATGGGGGGTGGTTTTCATAGATCCCAACCCATAGGCCATTATACCACCTTAGAAGGACTGAAACTTGCAGAAATCTAGAACTAGAACTGAGGGGAGCAGCAAGAAAAACTTAATTTTAAGAATGTACAATTCTCTACCCTGAAAATAGAGCCCACCTTTAAGATAAACATAAAAGTTGAGAAAAAGGCTAGGAAAATGAACTAACATAAAAATAAATACCTAACCATAAAAAATTATTATGGAGACAAAGAAGAGCAAGGCACAAACTCAGAAGGGGACAGTGAGAACAAAGCAGCTACATGCAAAACTTCAAAGAAAAATGTGAATTGGTTTCAGGCTCTAAAAGAGCTCAAAAACCAAATAACAGAGGTAGAGGAAAAATGGGGAAGAGAGATGAAAGCAATGCAAAGTAGAATTGGCCAAACGGAAAAGGTAGTTCAAAAATTCATGGAAGAGATTATATCATCTTGACTTCCGGTTAAGATGGTGGCAGAGTAAGGAGCAGCTGCTCGATCTCTCCTAACCGAAGCATACAGGACTCCTCAAGGGGACATAAAAACAAATCCAGATGAATGAAGGAACCCCACAACAGGGCGCAGCATTGAAGGTACGCAGAATCAGGGCATTCCCACGCTATAAAGGGGTGAAACAGCTCTCACTAAAACGCGAGAGGAAGAAGCCCTTCCCCCACCCCCCACACCACACACCTCACACAACGCCAACACACAAGAGTGAAAACAGGACTGGGGCAACCAGTAAATCACTGGCAGCCCCGGGGCTTGTACCTGTGTGCTGCAAGATGAGGGACCCCAAATGGCTGGGGGGCACACACGGACTTTCCCTGAGCGTCCATGTGGGTGAAGGCACAGCCTCGGCCCAGACAAAGGCCTCTAAAACATGGTCTTTCCCAAGCGCTGAAGACATCGCCTCAGGTGCGAATAAAGTTTTCCAGCCCACTGACTTTCCCTAGCTTCTGTGTGGGTGAAGGCAGTGCCCTAAGAGTGTCTGTGCCTGCAAAGGCAGTGCCCTAGGCTTGAATAAAGATCTCCAGGCCCAGGCTTGGACCTCCAGTGAGGACCCGGTGCAGACTGGAGCAAGGCTGTGGAAGCAGCCCCAAAGACTGCTGAAGGAGCCTCGGGCAGAGGGGCAGACCTGGGTCTACCAGGAGGCCTGACCCTGAGGACAAGGAGACCGGAGACCCCGGGAGCTTAGAAAACACAGGCAGACCCTGAATGTGAAGACAAAGTGGAAAAGGGGCGGGGCTAATGATGGCAAGCCAAGAACTCCAGAGGAAGAAAAAGACTATCGAGAAAAACTCTGGAACACTCGCCAACTTTTACACAGAGAAAATCCAGACAACAGAGGAGGACAAACAAGTATCCAAACCTTCCCAAAACAAGGAAAACTGGTCACAAGCTATGGAAGAGTTCAAAACTGAGATTTTGAAGAAGATAGAAGAGATCTGCCAAGAAAATAACAGTTTAAAAGGCAGAATTTTGCAATTGGAAAGTGAGGTTCAGAAATCAAATGAACTGATAAGCAAATTGAACACCAGAAATGACCAGATTGAAAAGGAAAACCAGTCCCTAAAGGCTAGAATTGAACAATTAGAATCGAATGATCTCTCAAGACAACAAGAACAAATAAAACAAAGTCAAAAGACTGATAAAAATAGAAGGAAACATGAAATATCTCAATGAGAGAGTGACAGACCAAGAAAACCGGTCTAGAAGAGACAATTTGAGAATTATTGGTCTTCCAAAAAAGGCAGAAATTAATAGAAACTTGGACTCCATACTTAAAGAAATTATTCAGCAAAATTGCCCTGAAGTTCTACAACAAGAGGGCAATATAGACATTGAAAGGATCCATAGATCACCCTCTACACTGGACATAGAAAAGTCAACACCAAGGAATATAATAGCCAAATTCAAAAGCTTTTAAGTAAAAGAAAAAATCTTACAAGAAGCCAGAAAGAGACAATTCAAATATCAAGGAGCACCAATCAGGATCACACAGGATCTGGCAGCCTCCACGCTAAAAGACCGCAAGGCTTGGAACACAATATTCAGAAAGGCAAGAGAGATGGGTCTTCAGCCACGGATCAACTACCCATCGAAACTGACTATATACTTCCAGGGGAAAGTATGGGCATTCAACAAAATTGAAGAATTCCAAGTTTTTGCACAAAAGAGACCAGGACTAAATGGAAAGTTTGATACCCAACCACAAAAACCAAGAGAAACATGAAAAGGTAAATAAGAAACAGAGGGAAAAGAAAGAAAACATAATTCTTTAAATTTGACTCTTTAAGGGCTTAAATAAGATCTAATTATCTGAATTATTAGGTGCTCAAAAGAGCTGAGCCAGACGGCCAAAAGGCAGGCATGGCTATCATTAGGCTATCTGGAAGATTTAGAGTTCAAATTTTGACCTTTTGGTTCGCCAAATTATAAATATGAAAAATGATAAAGGCTTGTATAAATATATATATTAGTATTTTAATTAAAGCCATGTTGATAGATAAAATCATTAGACCACACGCTTGTAAGCATTCAAAACTGCCACCACCTCCATTACTGTCTCCTGTTTCCTGGAAGCGCCTACTCGCAAAAGAGCCCACTCCCTCCTAACCCAGGAGATTTAAACCCTCTCTGTGTCAACGTAGACCTCCCCATGCCCCCAAAGACCCGGAAACGGAAACCCGTTGGACCACAGGAAATGTAGTTTGATACATTTCCCAAATTTCACTTTTACATACTCTATAGGGAAGTAGGAAGGGAAATAAGATGAGAGGTGGGGCTAATAGAAAGAAGGGGAAGTGGTGATTAAAAATAGAAAACTTGTGAGGTGGGACATAGAAGAGAGAGAAAGAGCAGGATCAAAAGGGGAAAATAAGATGGAAGAGAATCCCTATTTGGTAATCATATTTGTGAATGTGAACAGAATTAACTCACCCATAAACAGAAGTGGATAGCAGAGTGAATTAAAAAACGGAATCCCACAATATGTTTACAAGAAACACATTTGAGTCAGAGAGACACACCAAGTATAAGGGGAAGGACTCTCTCAGAAATTATTGTGCTTCAGCTGAAAAAAGTAAGAGTAGCAATCAAGGTCTCAGACAAAGTTAAAGCAAAAATAGATCTAATTAAAAGAGGAAAGGAAGGAAATTACATCCTGATAAAAAGTACCATAGAAAATTAAGTAATATCAATACTAAACATATATTCAGCAAATATTGTAGTCTCCAAAATTTTCAAGGAGGAATTAAATGAACTTCAGAAGAAAACAGACCATAAAACTACACTAGTGGGGATCCGCAGCTTCCTCTCTCAGGAACCAAAAAATAAACAGAAAAAAGTAAAGGAAGTGAATGAAATCTTATAAGAGTTAGAACTAATATATCTATGGAGAAAACCCAATAGGAAAAGAAAAGAATATACCTTCTTTTCAACAGTATATGGCATGTGCACAAAATTTGACCGTGTATTAGGGCATAAAAACTTCACAACCAAATGCAGAAAAGCAGGAATACTAAATACATCCATTTCAGATCATTATGCAATAAAAATTACACTCAATAAGGGTCCATGGAAAGGCAAATTAAAAATTAATTGGAAATTTAAAAATCTTATTCTAAAAAAATAGATCAAGGAACAAATTTTATTTTTTTAATTTTTTAATTTTAATTTTGAATATTTTCCCATAGTTACATATTTCATGTTCTTTCCCTCTCCCCCAAATCCCCTAAGTCCCCTTAGCTGACGCACAATTCCACTGGGTTTTATATGTATCATTGATCAAGACCTAATCCCATATTATTGATAGTTGGACTAGAGTTATTGTTTAGTGTCTACATCCCCAATAATAACTCCATCAGTCCATGTGTTCAAGCAGTTGTTTTTCTTCTGTGTTTCTATTCACACAGTTCTTCCTCTGAATGTGGCTAGTTTTCTTACTCATAAGTCCCTCAGCTTTGCTCTGGATCCTTGCATTGCTGCTAGTAGAGAATTCTGTTACGTTTGATTGTACCACAGTGTATCAGCCTCTGTGTACAATGATTTCCTGGATCTGCTTCTTTCACTCTGCATCAATTCCTGGAGGTCATTCCAGTTCACATGGAATTCCTCCAGTTCTTTATTCCTTTGAGCACAATAGTATTCCATCACCAACAGATATCACAATTTGTTCAGCCATTCCCCAATTGAAGAGCATCCCCTCATTTTCCAATTTTTTTGCCACCACAAAGAGCGCAGCTATAAATATTTTTGTACAAGTCTTTTTCCTTATTATCTCTTTGGGGTATAATCCAAGCAATGCTATGGCTGGATCAAAGGGCAGGCATTCTTTTAGTGCTCTTTGGGCATAGTTCCAAATTGCCATCCAGAATGGCTGGATCAATTCACAACTCTACCAGCAATGCATTAATGTCCCAATTTTGCCACATCCCCTCCAACATTCATTACTTTCCCTTGTTGTCATTTTAGCCAATCTGCTAGGTGTGAGGTGATACCTCAGAGTTGTTTTGATTTGCATTTATCTAATTACTAGAGATTTAGAACACTTTCTCATGTGCTTATTGGTAGTTTTGGTTTCTTTATCTGAAAATTGCCTATTCATGTCCCTTGCCCATTTATTGATTGGGGGATGGCTTGATTTTTTTGTACAATTGATTTAGCTCCTTGTATATTTGAGTAATTAGACCTTTGTCTGAGTTTTTTGTTATAAAGATTTTTTTTCCCAATTTGTTGCTTCCCTTCTAATTTTGGTAGCATTGGTATTGTCTGTACAAAAACTTTTTAGTTTAATGTAATCAAAATTTATTTTATATTTTGTGATTTTTTTCCAACTCTTGCTTGCTTTTAAAATCTTTCCCTTCCCATAGACCTGACAAGTATACTATTCTGTGCTCACCCAATTTGCCTATAGTTTCCTTCTTTATATTCAAGTCATTCACCCATTCTGAGTTTATCTTGGTATAGGGTGTGAGATGTTGATCTAGGCCCAGTCTCTCCCATATTGTTTTCCAATTTTCCCAGCAGTTTTTGTCAAATAGTGGTTTTCCCCCCAAAAGCTGGGTTCTTTGGGTTTATCAAAGACTGTCTTGCTGAGGTCACTTACCCCAAGTCTATTCCACTGATCCTCCCTTCTGTCTCTTCACCAGTACCATATTGTCTTGATGACTACTGCTTTATAATACAGTTTAAGATCTGGTACTGCTAGGCCACCTTCCTTCATATTTTTTTTTCATTATTTCTCTTGATATTCTTGGTCTTTTGTTCTTCCAAATGAACTTTGTTAAAGTTTTTTCTAATTCAGTAAAACAGTTTTTTGGTAGTTTAATAGGTATAGCACTAAATAGGATGAATTAATTTGGGTAGGGTGGTCACTTTTATTATGTTAGCTCGTCCTACCCATGAACACTCAATGTTTTTCCAATTGTTGAGATCTAGTTTTAATTATGTGGAAAGGGTTTCATAGTTGTGTAAAGAAAAAATTTTAGGAACAATCGACAAGTTCATTAAAGAGAATGACAATGAAGAGACAACATATCAAAATTTAAGGGATATGGTCAAAGCAGTAATTAGGGGAAATTTTCTATCTCTAAATGCTTGAATTAATAATATAGAGAAAAAGCAGATCAATGAATTGGGTATGCAACTAAGAAAATTAGAAAAAGAACAAATTAAAAATCCCAATTAAATACTAAATTGGAAATCTTAAAAATGAAAGGAGAAATTAATAAAATTGAAAGTAAGAGAACCATTGAACTAATATTGAACTAAATCATGAACTAAAACATGAACTAAAATAAGATTATGGGTTGGTTTTATGGGGAAAAAACAAATAAAATATATGGTGCATTAGTTAATTTGACTTAAAAAAAGAAAGAAGAAAATCAAATTACCAGTATTAAAAATGAAAGGGCAAATTCACTACCAATGAAGAGGAAAATAAAGCAATCATTAGGAGCTATTTTGTCCAGCTATATGCCAATAAATCAAATAATCTAAGTGAAATAGATGAATATTTTTAAAAATATAAATTACCCAGATTAACAAAGGAGGAGATAGAATATTTAAATAATCCCATCTCAGAAAAAGAAATTGAATAAACCATCAATTAATTCCCTAAGAAAAAAATCCTATGAACAGTTGTAGTTATTTTCAAGGTGGCCTTTTATTTATACTCATCATAAATACTACAATATAAAATGATTAGGCATAGGCACAAAATAATATAATAAATATTTAAATGATGGTAATCTTGGAGGAGATTAAATTGATTATATTTTATATGTGATGGACAAAGTTCATACCTTGCTGAATGACTTTGGGCAAGCCATTTAATTTTCTGGGCTTTAGTGTCTATTTTCAAAAAATGGAAGAATGGGACAAATGACTTGAGTTCCCTTTCACTTTCAAGTCTACAATCCCATGACCCAGAATTAGACATAAGATTAAGAATTGTAAAACCGTAGAATCAAAGAATATTGCAATGACTTTGAGACTGTATGTCCTATCCTATCTTGAAATAGATAAAGCAGTATTAATCACATTTTATGTATCAGGCAACTTAGGTTTAGAACTTTTAAGAGACTTGATAATGTTCGCATAATTAGTAAATGGTAATGGGGTAGATTCAACCCAGGTCTTCTGCTTCTTAATAGGGAGTCGTATATATGATATACACATATATGATATGTATATGTAATATATGCATTTATGCATTATAGAGAGCCATGTATTTTATTACTATGTATATTTTGATATCATTATATACATATATTTTTGTATAATGTTATATATGAATATTCTCTTACAACAATGACTGATATGAAAGTATATTTTGCATGATAATACATGTATAACCCAGATCAAATTGCTTACCATCTCTGAAAGGGGGGGAGGGCAAGGAGAGAGGGAATTTAAAAACATGTATATTTTATTATTTATAAATATAATAAACTATACACAATTATAGTTTTATTATATACAAATATATACTATATATAAAACATTGTATATATCATATGTAATATATGTTCTATTTACACACACAGAGTTAAGATAATCTTAACATGTAGATTTTTATAAAATACATGCAAATCAGTGTTAAAAAATTCACAGCAAAAATATTCAGGCTGTCCCTAACTTAAGAATGATTTGTGTTTCAAAAGTTCATTGTTGGGAATTTTGAAGCATTTTTCCATTGAAACATTGTTAAAAATTATGATTAGATTTCTAGTTTAGCCCAGAAAAGCCTTTTAAAATCTATAATCTAACTGAATAACAGTACTCAAAGTACTAGACTGAGTACTGGGTCCTTGAGAACTTCTTGATAAAGGAGTGAGAGGAAAGAGAAGAAAAAAGTTTCTTCCTAGGAGAATGGTCAGAGAAGAGTCAATGATTCATAACTCTGGGGTAGAGAGGTGATTAGATTCCAACTGAGTACAAGGGAAATTGTTTAGTCTCTTTTGTAGACCTAGGGTATATCTGCCACCTTAGCTCAGCCAATAGCATGGAACTAGACATGTAGTGAGTAATCTTAGACTTGAAAGGGAAAGGAGAGAAGAAATGAGATGCTGACCTAGAAAGGGGACTATGATATAGAATGGCTTGGATTAAAGGTAACTAGTTTACCAAGGACAAAATGTGCCCAAATATTTAGTTTAAAGAATTGAGTCATAACAGAGGCAGCCTAAGTAAAAATAAATAAGTAAATAAATAAATGACCTGCTTCCTTCCATGGGTTTTTAGATCACTAATTTTAAGTGAGACCAATACTAATACCTGAAATCTGAGAAAGACAGCTTGAGGACCTGGAGAAGGAAGAAGTATTTCCCTCTGGGTGTTTGGAGACTGGATAGCTTTCTCCATGCCTTAGTCAGTAGAATGAGGATAAAGTGATGATCGAGCTAGGGAACCAGCATGTACATGATAGCTTTAGGCAACCAACCCCATCCAGAACAGTATACACTGATTCTGAAAAGTTTATAGAAGTTAGAATCTGTTGGGTTTTGCAATGAAATAGATAATAGGACGGGGAGCCTTTTGGAGATGAATTAATATAAGGTAAACAGACCCTACTCTGAACACACCAATCATGGTTAGGTTAGAGTAAGGATAAACTCAGGGGTTGGCAGAATTCCTTTGTATTCAGTGCTGAACTTCTGTCCATTTTGCCCACATGTTCTCCATCTTCCCTCTGGGAGAAGATCCTCAGCTCATATGAAGAAACCAAGAAAAAATGAGGAAGACTTTAATGAAGGTTTTATTGGTATTTAAAAAATATTGGAGTAATAGTGTTCAGATAGCCATGGCATCCTCTCATCTACCTTTCTGTAACCTTCCACATTCCAGTGCTTCTCTCCAAAGGTCCCTAGAATCCTCATTATGCCCTAGCCACTATGGTACACACCCAGATCTATTTTACCACCTTTCTCCTACTCCCAATCCACAAAGTACTTTTTTTCCCAAAATTATCTTCTCCTACAACAAGAACTCTTCATTCCTTAAATGTAGCTTCGAAACGATAAGTCAAAAGAGGGAAATAGTCTCAAATAATTCAAACCAAAACATAGATGACTTATAGAGGCATTTGCATTTTCAAAAGGTTGCCTATTAACCCAAATGGACACTTAGTTTTTGTAATTTAACTGGTGGTTAAAGTGAACCTGGATGGGTACCACAATGAAAGGCTTGGGATATTAGGAGGGCAGTGTTCATACTATTACAAAGTGAAATGAAAATTTATACTAGAATAAGAACATTGTAAAAATGAACAATTTTAAAAGACTTAAGAACTCTGAGTCATATAAAGACCAACCATGATTCCAGAGGATTGATAATAAAGAATGATCTCTATATATAACCCACATATTCTAATATATTTATAGAAGCTCTCTTTGTGGTGGCAAAGAACTGGAATTTGAGGGGATGGCAATCAATTGGGGATATCTAAACAAGTTGTGACATATAATTGTGATGGAATACTACTGTGCCATAAGAAATGCAGTTAATTAAAAAAAGACCTACATGAAATTATGAAGAGTGAAATGAGCAGAACCAAGAAAACATTATATACAGCAACAGAAATATTGTTTGAAGAATGGCTTGTGTATTTCTGCCTCCAGAGAAAGAACTGATAAATAGAAATGAGCAAGACATAGTTTTATATGTACAGATATCTTTTTGTTAAATGATTCCTTCTCTAGTGCAGGGAGAGGGAGGAGAGTGGGAGATACCTGGGAATTTTAATGTAACAAACAAAGAATGGCTCCTACTTCCTGATGTAGGAATGATGCATGCAGAAGGAGAAACATTTTTGGATACAAAGTAGACATTTGTTTTGCATGACTATTTGTTCTGGGTTTAGTTTTCTCCCCCTTTTTCCAGTGGGGTCGAGGGAAAAAAAATAAATGTTTGATGACTGAAAAAAATGAAATTTATTTACAAATAAAAGAGTGAAGTTAAGGCATTCATGCAGGGCTACAGTCTTAGAGACAGACTAGCTAGCTTAGCCTGGGATTCTATCACAGAGGTCAGCTTCTTAAGGTCTTTCTATTTTTTAAATCACTTCTTCCTTCCTCAGCTTTTGAGGCCTTGAATTCCTTAAAACCTCAAGGGTTTTGGTTTTTTTTTTTATTTTAAAAATGATATTTTCATTCTAATAATGACAACAAAAACAGAGCAGCAATGGGGGAAGGGATGACAGTTGGGAGATTGGAACGGGGGTAGTAGTAGAAGCAGCAATTTCTTTAAATGGGTCATACGAATTGGGAGAGAGTTTGTGGCTATCTTGGTTTTTAATCATCATTCAGGCTCTTCTTTTCCAGGGCAAGAGCCTATCCCTTCCAGAAGGAGCTCTCATCAACCAAAGAAATGAGCCTGCATTGTATCTAGCTTTCGTCTCTACTTCTCCCCTCCCCCCTGCCTGCCCCTCTTCTTTCTGCCTCCTCCACTCACCCAGAATGCCTCACATTACTATAATAAGATGCACGATTGCTGTGCAGTTATTAATATCTGGTGAAAGAACCTTGTTCCTTGTGCTGGAGAGAGACTTTAAAACGCATTGCATTTATGGAGACGGAGAAAAAGCAGAAGGAGGAAGCGAAGCCCTAGAAAACACTCAAACCATTGTCTAAAGAAAAAGGTTATTTCTTTGTCCATCCCCTGCTAGCTGAAGTAATTGAAATGACACAATATTCAAAGAAACCTCCATAAAGGTCATGCATTGTTTAGATTCAATTGGGAAAGTATACCTTATGAGATCTAATTCAGTATAGCCTTACTTGAACCTGAGTAGGCTAAAGCTGGATAAGGAGAAAATACCTAATTCAGAGGAAACAGTGTTGCAAAATGAACTCATTTTTATTCAAATATTTTGCTAATTCCTCCAGCCTGTACAATTTGCATCAACTAAAGAAACTTGGATTTTTTTTAAAGCCAGCGTTTGGCAGAGAGAGAAAAGGATTTATAAGGAAGCCATTTAAGGAGTTTCTGTTAAATTGAAGTTGATTTTAAGTTCTGTTAAATTGAATTGACAATGTTTTAAAAATAAAATCATCTAATAGTTTATTTTAAAAGTTAGTTAAATCCATATCTCTAGGAGAGGACACAGTAAACTTCTGAGGTCGAGAGTCCAATTTTCAGAGTTTCTTTAAATTCTAGAAACATTGCTGATTATATCACATTAAAATATTGTTATTCTTCACCTTCATAGAATTTTAAAACTTTAGAGAGCGTGGAGTCCAACTCTATCATTTTATAGGTGAGTAAAATGATTTTCTAAGTGATTAAATGATTTTCCCAGAATCCTATACACAGTGATTAACAGAGTCTGGATGTGAACCCAATTTTTCTGAATGGATTCAGCATAGTGTGGTGGATAGAATTAGAGTCTCAGAGCCAGGAAAAGTTGGGTTGAAGTTTCACTTCAGATAGTCCTTGCTTTGTGAACCAGGACAAGTCACTCAGCCCTACAGTGTACCAAGTTCTTCTCTAAGACTAGATGGTGCAGATGCCCATTGGAAAGAACTTCTTTTTCTGGGAGTTCCCTATCCTAATGAAATCATAGTTCTAATCTGTATCCTCTCCCCTTTAATTACGGATCCTCTTTGTACTCCACTGAACTACTTTCTACTGAACTCTGAAAAACATTGCTTCATTGGCTGGATTCTATTCTATAGGATAACTCTATCCACATTAGCCCTTTATTTCTTCAGCTATCAATCAATAAACATTTATTAAGCACATATTATGTGCCAGGCACTGTGCTAAGCAGCCAGAGATAGAAAAAAGAGGCAAAAGAAGAATTCCTGCCCTTAAGGTATTTACAATCTAATGGGGGAGAAAACATGCAGACCACTATAGAAAAAGGAAATGATATACAGTATAAATAGGAAATAATTAAAAGAGGGAAGGTACTAGAATTAAGAGAGGTTAGGGAAGGATTCCTGCAAAGGTAGGATTTTAGTAAGGACTTAAAGGAAGCCAGAGAGGTCAGTAGTCAAAGCAGAGGAAGGACAATGCTCCAAAACACAAGAGATAACCAGAGAAAATGTCTGGAACCAAGAGAGATGGAGAATATTTGTTCATGGTACAAACAGGAGGCCAGTGTCACTAATTGAAGAGTAATTGTCAAGGTATAAGAAAATGAAGAAGGTAGGAGGGGGTTAGTTTATGAAGGGATTTGAATGCCAAACGGAGCATTTTGTATTTTCTCCTGGGGGCAATAGGAAGCCAATGGAATTTATTGAGTAAGGGAGTGACATGATGGGACCTGCGTTTTAGGAAAATCACTTTATGGAAGCATCACTGAAGGGAAGTTAAATTGGACTGGCCATCCCAGCCATGGAAATCATCCAGAAATCATCATTATGAATTCTTTTTCCTTTTCCCCTTTTTACTCACTTGGTGATCTCGTTCATTCTCAAGGCTTAAAATACCACTGATACCCAGACCTACATCTCTTACTTTGATTTCTCACCATCTCTATATTTTCTCATCTTCCACTGGCAGATCACATTATCAAAACTGAGCTCATTTTTCTTTCCAAGCATTACTTTTACCTGTCTTCCTCATCATTACAGGTAATTTTCATTGACTTTCCAGCTGTGTGGCCATAGAAAGTCACTTCATTTCTTCTAGGCTTCTGTCTCCTAATCTATAAAATGGAGATGTAATCTTTTGTGGCTCTTCCTTCACAGTTATCATAGATTTTGATTTAAAATTGCAAGGGGCATTAAAGGTTATCTAGTCTAATACTATCATTTTACACATAAAGAAAATGAGATTAGGGAGGTAAAGTGATTTCCAGGATGGAATTCTAGCCTAGATCCTTTGACTTCAAATCGATGCTTTGTCATAGAAGCTAAGATTTTGAGCTAATAGGAATCTCTTAAGATATGGCACTTTTTTTTTTTTAACAAGTAAGTTCTCTGGCTTTGAACTTCTAGTTTTCAGCTCCTTTATGCCTTCTGTCATAGGATTTAGAGGTAAAGGAGGCATAATATCCAGTCAGAAACAAAGAAATGCAATGAAGTTGGCAAACAGAGACAGGTAGTCACCTGAGGGAACAGGTTATTTCAGACTATGGTCTTTAATGGTGGAAAGAAGTACCAAATATATAGACTAAAGAAAGCACTTCTAGAGCTCAGCTGAGCAGACTACCTAACAGAAACATGTACCCAAGGAAGTTGTATGAAGACTCTTAAAAGGGAGAAAGGACTACTGAGGCCAGCAATTTCAAGTTACCTGCTCCAGCCACCTGTGTATCCCACTGTAAGTTTGAGATTATCCCTTCTATGGAAACCACGTGCACCCCAGGCTTTGTGGGGGAATATTTTATACCAACTGTCCTTAAACCATTTAGTAAATGTCTTTACTAAAAACTAATTAAGTCTACAGAGTGATTACTAATGAGAAAAAATACTAGTGAGAGCTTGTGATAGTAGTAAAAGTAAATAAAAATAATAATAGCAAGGTTGTCCCTAGAGCCTGAGAGTAGCAACCTAAAGAAAGACACAAAAAATAATAAGTAAAAGCTAGGATTCACTATTGGTTAGAGAAATGCAAATTAAAACACACCTGAGGTACCACTTCACACCTCTCAGTTGTGCTAACATGACAGAAATGGAAAATGATAAATGCTGGAGGGGAAGTAGAAAAACAGGGACTCTGATGCACTGTGAAATTGTCCAACCATTCTAGAGAACAATTTAGAATTATGCCTAATGGGCTATATAATGACTAAAATTCTCCAGAGACAATGTTTCTTAATTTTAAAACAATTTATAAGTGACCAGTCAAGACATCCTAATAATGATCAAAAGATACTCTCAAATTCTCCCAAACACCCCAGAAGCTCTTGAGATACAAATATATATGTACTTTTGGAAACTCATTATTCAACTCCTTCCTTGAACATCCCAAGATATCTTTAATTTGTAAACAGCTAACTAGGAGGTTGTCCATCAAACCCTCAGTCCTTTCCCACCTGGAGAGATGGATAAGTGATTTTTTTTTTTGGTCACATACACGAACAGAATCACTGCAAAACTTTCCTGTTAGCTAGTATCTGTGAAAGGACCACATTCCAAAGGACAAAGAGTGCAAAAATCTATAGACTGGATGGAATCAGGTCTAAGACTCCACTCAGGAAATTTCCCCAATATACAGGAACTAATTTGGGCCTTTATAATCCAGGGCCCTGAGATAAAAATAATACAGTATGTGGAAAATAAATTCTCACAGCTATCAAGGTGTGTTTCTTTGATCTAGCAATCTTGCTGCTAGGTCTATATCCTAAAGAGATAAAAGGAAGAAGAAAAGGACCTATATACACAAAAATATTTATAGTAGCTCTTTTTGGGATGGCAAAGAATTGGAGAGTGAAGAAATACTATCAATTGGGGAATAGCTAAACAAATTGTGGAATATGATTGTGATGGAATAGTATTGTGCTCTGAAAAATGATGAAGTGAATGGTTTCAGAAAAACCTGGGAAGACCTATATATGAACTGATACAAAGTGAAATAAGAAGATCAATTGTGAAAGATTCAGCAACTCTAATCAATACATTGATCCAAGATAATTTGAAAGGACTCACAATGAAAAATGCTATCTACCTCCAGAGAAAGAATTGATGAATTCTGAGTACAAATGGAAACATAATTTTTTTGCATTTTTTAAAATAACTTGGCTAATATGGAAATAGGTTTTGCATGACCCGACATATAAAGTGGTTATTATATTGGTTGTCTTATCAGTGAATGACTGGAGAAAGAGAGAGAATTTAGAACTCAAAAATATTTTAAAATGAAAATTTAAAAAAAGCTAAGATTCAAATCCAAGTCATCTGACTATAAATTCAGCACTGCATCATGCTGTCTTTTAACATGGAACAGAGTATAATTTGCATAAATGTGGGGACTTGAGTGCAATAGTCTCAGTGAGATACTGTATATACTACCAAATAGAATAAATGAAAATGACTTGCAAAGAAATCCAGCCAGACCACTTCCTTAATTCTATTGAATAATTTGCATATTGTTACACAATTGTCATATTTAAGTTGCCTGAAGTTCAGAAATATTCATTAACATTTCCCACATCCTGTTCAACACCCAGGATAACTCTCATTTCATGTAAGTGTTTTATACAATCACAAACATACAGAATTAATAAATGATTACATTACTTAATTCTCTATTACCTAAAGGGCTGAAACATAAAAGGTTTTCAGACCAGAGCACGACAGGCATTACATGGCAGCATGTAGTCTGTGCTATGTGTTACTTGGAGAAGCACATTATTGAAAATGAGCTTTACTAAATATCAGAAATGTTTAGTATTGCTCACTGAAAATGTAATGAAAGGAGGGAGCTCAGTTCCAAGAGCTGTGAATGTGAAGTCAAGAAAATTCTTAGAACTAGAGAACTTCCTACGTCCTAGGAAAGAGCATTGGACAGAGAAAGGCAGAATAGTGGAAGAAAGATTCCAGAATTCAGTAAAAGCTGGATAGTAAAATCAAGTTCTAAGAAGAACTCACAGGGGCAGTATGGAGGCTCAGTAAATTGAAAGTCAGGCCTAGAGACGGGAGGTCCTGGGTTCAAATGTGACCTCAGATAATTTCTAGCTGTGTGACACTGGGCAAGTCACTTAATCTCCATTGCCTAGTCCTTACTGCTCTTCTGCCTAGGAACCAATCTGCAGTATTGATTCTGAGATGCAAGGTAAAGGTTTTAAGGGAAAAAAAAAATTAAAAGGACTCACAGAATTCCAGAACCTCACTTCTAGATAGCACATTATGGTTTTCACCACAAGATATTTCTTGCCAAAATTATTCTTTAATGTCTGATTTTCTAATGAAGTTAAGGGAAAAACTTAATTCATTTTGCCCAAATTTCCTTTGCAGGTAGCTGTGTTGGAATACATTTATTCTATCAAACAAGGAAGATTTCTACTTACTGAAAAGGATGATAGGATATGGGTTTAGAACTGCAGGAGAACCCACAGAGTTTGTGTCCATTTCCAAACCCAGAGTTTATTTCAGGTTGATATAATTTCAAAGGTAGGGTAGGGAAGATATTGAGAGAAGTCTAGATGGTATATTCAGTTTTGCTTCAGGAGATAGAGTGCTTTGGTTGGGAAGAGTACTCACTAATGGCCAACACAAATTTGGGGATCTCCTAGAAATTTCAGTTGTTTCAGTTTCCCTTCCCTTCCACTAATTAGTAGAGTTAATTCAGAGCCCAAGGAAATCAACATTTTTTTATGCCCTCCCAGTTCTTGGTGAGCAGCTCTTTGTAAAACAGTTCTATGCATTAAAATATCCTACCTATTAGCTTGACATTCTTTAATAATAAAAAGCTGGAGAGATGAAAGCTGTATCACATAATGAAAGCCCTCCAGTTAAAAGGCTAATTCTGTTAACAGCTGAAGAAGTTACCCTCTCAGTTACATATCAGACCACAGAATTTATTATATCCAGCACAAATTCACTGGGCATTCAGGATAAATAGTATCATTAAGAGTTTTCTATGGTCTATGTTTTACTGTTCAATTGGGATCAAAGGAGTATCAAAGGTAAGCAAGAAAGCAGTGAACTTGAAGTAATTCTCTTGACTCATTTTATTATTTATTTCATAATTCATGCCCCTAAAAACAGCCCAAGTGGGCTAAAAGCTCAACACCAGTCAGAAGCTAAAAAAAAAAAAAAGACTTATTAGGAGAGCTAATAATAATATCTTGCCTTTGTACAGCATTTTTAGCTTTTTCAAAGTACACTTACCTCTTGTCTCACTGCATTCTTAGAGCAAACATGCAAAGTAGGTAGATTCTATACCTAGAGTGAATCTCTAATATAGATAAATCCTTCTCTGGAGAATAGAGGACATTGAGGTCTGACAATTAATTTTTTTTATTTTAAGTATATACTTTATTATTTTTAAATATTTTATTTTTTAGCCATGGCTACATGATTCATGTTTTTACTTTACCCTTCACCCCGCCCCCCTTCACCCATAGCCAACGCGCATTTCCACTGGTTTTAACATGTGTCATCAGTCAAGACTTATTTCCATAGTATTGATAGTTGAATCGATGTGGTCATTTTGAGTCTACATCCCCAAAATGTCTGCATCAATCCATGTGTTCAAGTAGTTATTTTTCTTCTGTGTTTCCACTCCCACAGTTCTTCCTCTGGATGTGGGTAGGGTTCTTTTCCATAAATCCCTCAGAATTGCCTGGGTCATTGCATTGCTGCTACTACAGATGTCCATTACATTTGATTTTACCACAGTATATCAGTCTCGGTGTACAATGTTCTCCTGGTTCTGCTCCTTTCACTCTGCATCAATTCCTGGAGGTCTTTCCAGTTCACATGGAATTTCTCCAGTTTATTATTCCTTTGAGCAAAATAGTATTCCATCACCAGCATATACCACAATTTGTTCAGCCATTCCCCAATTGAAGGGCATACCCTCATTTTCCAGTTTTTTGCCACCTCAAAAAGCACGGCTATAAATATTTTTGTACAAGTCTGTTTATCTATGATCTCTTTGGGTTACAAACCCAGCAATGCTACGGCTGGATCAAAGGGCAGGCAGTCTTTTAGAGCTCTTTGGGCATAGTTCCAAATTGCCATCCAGAATGGTTAGATCAATTCACAACTCTACCAGCAGTGCATTAATGTTCCAATTTTGCCACATCCCCTCCAACATTTATTACTCTCATCTGCTATCATTTTAGCCAGTCTGCTAGGTGTGAGGTGGTACCTCAGAGTTTTTTTGATTTGCATTTCTCTGATTATTAGAGATTTAGAACACTTTCTTGTGTGCTTATTGATAGTTTTGATTTCTTTATCTGAAAATTGCCTATTCATGTCCCTTGCCCATTTATCAGTTGGGGAATGGCTTGATTTTTTATGCAATTGATTTAACTCCTTGTATATTTGAGTAATTAGACCTCTGTCAGAGTTTTTTGTTATAAAGACTTTTTTTCCCCCAGTTTGTTGTTTCTCTTCTGATTTTGGTTGCATTGTTTTTGTTTGTACAAAAACTTTTTAATTGAATATAATCAAAATTATTTATTTTACATTTTGTAATTTTTTCTAACTCTTGCTTGGTTTTAAAATTTTCCTTTTCCCATAGATCTGACAAGTATACTATTCTGTGTTCACTTAATTTACTTATTGTTTTCTTCTTTATATTCAAGTCATTCACCCATTCTGAATTTATCTTGGTGTAGGGTATGAGATGTTGATCTAAACCTAATCTCTCCCATATTGTTTTCCAATTTTCCCAACAGTTTTTGTCTGACAATTATTTTCAAATATTTGAAGGGCTGTCATTAAGAGAATGACCTCCAGGAACTGATGCAGAGTGAAAAGAGCAGAACCAGGAGAATGTTGTACACAGAAACTGATATACTGTGGTAAAATCGAATGTAATGGTCTTCTGTACTAGCAGCAATGCAATGATCCAGGACAGTTCTGAGGGATTTATGGAAAAGAACGCTACCCACATTCAGAGGAAGAACTACAGGAGTAGAAACACAGAAGAAAAACAACTGCTTGAACAAATGGGCTGATGGGGATATTATTGGGGATGTAGACGCCAAACAAAAACTCTAGTCCAACTATCAATAATATGGAATTAGGTCTTAATCAATGATACATGTAAAACCTAGTGGAATTGTGAGTCGGCTACAGGGGGTTGGGAGTGTTTGGGGGAGAGGGAAAGAACATGAAATATGTAACTATGGGAAAATATTCAAAATAAAATAAAAATTTTAAATAAAAAAAAGAAAAGAGACTAGCACCATTGTTGCTACATAGGGCAGAATTGGGAACAATGGGTGAAAGTTACAAGGAGATAGAAGTAGTGATTTCTGAAATAACTTACTAACAGAGCTGCCTGCTAAAGGAATAGGCTGCCTTGAGAAGTAGTGATTTCCTCATTTGAAATCTTCAAGCTGGATGTCACCTGTTAGGGTTATTCTGGTAAAAGGGACATATGTTATAGGTGAAAATTGAACTTTGTCATCTATGGTGTATTTTTAAACTTTAAGATTCTATGATTCTAGGGCTGATCTAATTATTCTTGTTGGATATATGAAAGAAATTAAACACAGAGATCTTAAATGATTCATTTAAATTCACTCAGTTAATGCCATATTCACTAGTCCTCGATTATCTGGTTTTGAAATTTTTTATGTTCCTTACTTTATATATAGCAGTTTCAAAAGGAAAGGTAAATTCAGAAAGAACTTTTGATCAGGAGTTAGAAAATAGAACTTTGGCAGTCTGAAAAGCAAAGGTAAATTCAGCAGAAAGGCTGAAATTTTACTAGTTGTTTCCCTTCTAATTCTGATTGCATTTATCTGATTCAATTTATCCATTTTCTATTATCACTGTTGCCTAGTTAATTTTCCCCTCAGCCACAACTGTGAAAGATTTCTTTTGCTCTACCCTATTTTTTATGATGTGATCTTTTTATATTTGGGTCACATATCCTTTGTAATATATGGTATAGCATGCTAGTCTAAATCTAATTCCTGCCAGATTGCTTTCCAACTTTAATAAGCAGGTTTTGCCAAAAAGGGAATTGTTGGCATGCTGAGCTTTATTTGGACCCACTGTTTGTATGTTCAATTGTTTCTGACACACCATTTTTCAAGAATAGAGAGTTAGTAGCAAGGTATGGTGAATAACTACTCATAAGGATCAGTAAGGCAAAGTTAAAATAAAAATCATAAGAATTGAGGAAGTGAAGAATTTAGTTGAGGCAGTTGGACTAACAACCTGTCAGATATATGGATAAGGGGAGAATTTATGATCAAACCAAAGACAGAGAACATTATGGTATGTAAAACCGATCATTTTAATTATATTAAATTAAAAAGGGTTTGCACAAACAAAAGCAAACCTGCCAAAATTAGAAGAAAAGCAAGAAACTGGGAAAATCTTTTACAGCAAATTTCTCTGATAAAAGTTCATTTTTTAAAAAATATAGAAAACTGAGTCAAATTATAAGAATACAAATCATTCCCTAGTTGTGGCATATGATTGTCAAGGAATATCATTGTTTCAAATGAAATATTGAGCAGTATGCTTTCAGACAAACCTGGGAATACTTATTTGAACTGATGCAAAGGAAAGTGAGCAGAAGCAGAACATTGTACATAGTAATAGCAATGTAAGGATGATCAACTGTGAATGACTTAGCTACTCAGCAATACACAATGATCCAAGACAATTCTAAAGGATTCATGATGAAAAATGCTATCAACCTTCAGAGAGAGAACTGATGGAATCTGAATACAGGCTGAAGAACACTTTAAACTTTACTTTTCTTGTGTGTTTTTTAATGTTTTCGATTGGTCAATGGGAATCCTATCCTGTTGTCAAAATAGGGAGCCTTAGTGAGCCTGCTTTTGGAAGTGACTGATGGACCCACTCTTCAGTTCAGAGCATGTGAAGGAAAGATTGATAAAGGGAGTTTTGATTGACTGCTAAGATAGAATTGGGAATGCATATAAGATTCTCATGGGGGCAATTTATTCTTCTTCACTTCTCCAGTTTCTAGCAAGAAGGATGGGCTGCCTTTAGTCTCTGAGTTTGGGGAAACCTTGATCCTTCTTTCATCTAGAGCTGGCAAGAAGTCAGGAGTGTATGGCCCTGCCGTTTCATTAGTGCCAGCAGCCTACTCTTTTTGCCTGGGGTGGCATGGAGCCACACACACACACACACACACACATATATATATATATATATATTAATATACACACACATACATACATATATATATATATCTCCCTGGTATTGTTTCTGTTCCTATTGTGTTTATTCTTTCCTGCCTTAGGTAAAGGAGTATTGGAGATGGAAATCATTAAGCTGTGACTTTATGAGCTTCAAAAGGTTGGAAGAATGAGCTTTTGGGGATGGGACACTCATACCAAAGTTTTCAGATAAGTGAACCTGGTAAGGAGCCAGTCCAGAAGAGACTAAGACACTGTTAAGGTCTGCCATACCACCTCAGTCCAGCAGTTGATTGACCCCATATCCAAGAAGCAAGAGAACAACTTTGTCCATTGGGTTTTGTTAGTGAACTTAGTAGAACAAAAATTTTTTAGCAACTGCTTTAAATTTGAGTCTCTTCTTTCTAGGGAATGAGATAGGATAGAGATGTGTGACCCCTTCTGGTCTGATTTTCTTTGTAGAATATCTTTTGCCTTCTTTGCTTCATTTTCAAGCTGGTCAATTGTGGCTTTTAACACTTTATTTTTTTGTTATAGTTCACGCATTTCCTTTTTCAAATTGTCTTCAGCTTCTTTTGATTGCTTTTTGAGTTCCTGAAATTCTTGAATTAATTGAATTTTGAGATCTTCCAAAGCCTGTGTCCAATTTGCTAGAGCTTCTTCCTCTTCTTCTATTTCATTTGCTCTCTTTTCACTTCCTTGAAAGAAGCTGTCAATTGTCATTTCTTTTCTCTTTTTATGTTGTTTACTCATATTTTTTCCTTTTCTGTCCTTCTAGTTTAAGCAGATGGATTTAATGAGCTTTGATGAAAGATCTTACCACACCTGGTAATGGAGGTTTGTAGTTACTTTCTCTGCAGTCTATGAGGTAGGGGTGTTAGATTTTCTGTGAGTCCTCTGAAGACTTCTTGTCTGTCCAATTGATATGATTAAGCCTGTATTGATTGGATTAATCTGTACTGCTTAATGTGCCCTGAGGCCCAAAACCTGGAGAAGGAAAAAAAATTTGGGGGACAAGATGGAGTGTTTTTGCTGAGCTGTCCAGTAGTAGGGTCCCCCTGCTCTGACTTGCTGTTTGATCTGGTTTTCTTTCCTCTTGAAGCCCTTTGTTTTCTATCTCGGTGTGATAAAGCCAGGCAGTCTGAAGTTTGGCTCCATCTAAGCTGCCATCTTCCGAGCTTTTTTTTGTTGTTTCTCTGGCTTTCGCCTCTAGTCACCTGGAGTTGTGTTGTGTTCAACTCCCCAAGTCTGGCACCAGCAAGGCCCTCTCTCCAGGCCAGTGCACCCGCCCCCGGTAGATTTCAGGGGCCACTGGAGACTCCCACAGTGCGTGGGGGAGGGGTCCTGGGATTCCCCTTCTATACTCTCAGACTCAACAGTTCAAGAATTCAAGCATTTTTCTTGACTTACCTCTTGAGCTGTCCAGCAGTAGGGTCCCCCTGCTCTGTCTCGTTGTTAGATTTGGTCCTCTTTCTTCTCAAAGCGCATTGTTTTCTATCTTGGTGTGGAAAGGTGAGGAGGTTTTAAGATTTGTTCCATCTAAGCTGCCATCTTTTCAGAATTCCTTCTCAAGATGTGTGACCCCTGAGGTAAAGGGGGGAATGATTTATATTTCTGTGCAAACTTAGCATCCCTTGTTACAATGAACTGATATTAATTGTGAAATTGTTAAAAATGAAACCTGGGTAATTGCTAATGGGTGCTGATAATTATAAGGGAGACATCAACTATAACTGGTGATATAGGAGAAAAGGGGCAGCCAGATGGCTCAGTGGATAGAATGCTGAGCCTAGACTTGGAAAGACTCATCTCCTTGAGATCAAATCTGGTTCAGACACTTATTAGCTGGGAGACCCTAGGAAAGTCACTTAACCCTATTTGTTTCCTCATTTGTAAAATAAGCATGAAAAGGAAATGGCTCTAATATTTTCACCAAGAAAACCTCAAAGTAAGTCAGGAAGAGTCAGACATGACTGAAACCACCACCACCAATAAATCGAAGAAAACATAACACAATGTTGTTTCAAGCCAATAGAATTAGAAAAGCATATCATAACAGCTCATGAGTACCCCTAGAACCTGGAGGGGAAGATGGAGCCAGTTATAAGAGCCTTAGGGGTCTGACTTCTAAGACTATACAAGCATGACTTATTTTAATTTATTTTTTAAATGCTGTCTTTTGTTTTTATTCCACAAAAAGCAAACTAATTGTCCCTATAAAAATGAACTATTTCTGTATTTTATTTCTTTTCCACTTTAATGAGGGCGAGATGATGCTTCAAGGTTATTTTCATTTACTATTCCCTTATTAGTGGTATTTAGAACATTTCTCGTTATGACTTGTTCTTAATGACCCAGAGTTAGTGAAGTATAAGTATAGTAACTAAGGTTTTAGATTTGGAGTTTGGGTTCAGATCTCAGCTCTACTACTTGCTACCTGTGTTGCCCTGGACAAGTTGCTTAACTTAATCTCAATTGCCTCAGCTGTCAAATGCAAAGGTTAAACTAGATAATATATAAAGTCTCTTCCACCTCTAAACCTATGATCTATGTTGGTTAGTTGTGATTACTGTTTCACTTTCAGAATGTGCACAGACCACCTTTTAATAATATTCTAGAATATTCCTAGGGAATTGTAGAAATACTTTAATGTTTTGCTTCTTTCAGATCACATACATTTAAAAAAAGAGATACTGTAATCCCTTATCACAGAGAAGTAACCAGTGGTGAAAATTTCAGGCACCAGGGTAGGCAAAAATTGGGATATTTTCAGCAAAAGATAATTTTTCATTTTACTCAAATTATACAACACAGAGGTTCTAGCATTGGCATTGATCCAACCTTGCCTGAAATCTTAAGGGAGTTGCTTCAAATATTCATGACAAGAAGAGCCATTGAAAATAGGAAGCATATAGCTAGGCTAACTTATATTAAATGTATAATTAATTTCATAATTAACTTAATCTTGAATTTTTTTTTGTTGGGGAGAAGGCCTTTAGTTCATTTGTATTCTCTGAAGTTCTTTCACTTATTAGGTTGTTTTCTAAATTACATTTGAATCTAAGTTCAAGGTACATTGTAAAACATAATATCTGATTAAAACAACATGCTGCAAATAACAGAAAAATTCAAATTAAATTAGGTTCTAGTTAACACAAAATGGCTGCCCTGTGCTACACAGAAAAGCACTAGGCAGATGAAATGAAATATAGCACAATGCTTTTGTTCCCTACTGTCTGTGTCTGTCTCAAATCCCAAGGTACCTAATTATTACACTTCTCCCTGGTGGTTTGGACATAAATGGACTGTGTTTCCATACAAGTGTGTGAGTATAACATTGCCATCTCAGAAAACATCCCCAAGTAACTGCTATTTTGGGATTTTCTCAGTGAGCTCAAAATGAAATTCTGTACAGTAGAGGGACAATTCGTATTCCCCTGGATTTTATAAAACAGAACATAACATTTAAAATATATACCTATAGTACCTGCACCAGAAAAGTACAACAACCTTCAAATGGGAAGCACGTTTCAAGTTATTTGAGAGTTTTTTTGAGTTTATTTGAGTTATTTGAGTAGCAATTATTGTGCAATAGGAGATAAAGGGAGATCTTGGTTCTAGTCTCTGGGACTTTAGGCTAATGGTGCCTCCCTTTTCTGAGTGATAGCTTCCTCAGCTATAAAATGAAGGCATTAGATTAGATGATCACTAGGGGCTCTTCCAAATCTAAAGTTCAGTGCCTTGGTCAATATGGTTGTTTTCTTTTTAATACTTATATATAATACTAATTATAATACTTGATAATATATTATAATAGAATACTTATAACATGTATTTATAATATATCATTATATATAATTTAATTATAATATACTGGTTATGTAATAATATAAACTTATAATTAAACAATATAATAGTATAGTAATAATTAATAAAATAATGTTTATTTTACATAATACTATTATATTGTATATTATATAATATATAATATATAATAATATTATAATGATTATATCTAATACTAATATTATGGAAATTGTTTGTTTCCAGTTTGGGGTGAATGAGAATTATAGAAAACTACAACCTCTGAAGTTAAAAGTTCAAGTCATTCAGAATTCAATATAGAGAAATGTGGGTGAGAAAAGGCTGCAGATTATTACTAAAAAAGAACTGTGCTCCAAATAATATCAAAGAAATATATGATTAAATGAGTAGTTAGGTCAGTTGGAGAGTTGGAGCAAGGATAAGATAGATGGAATGCTTCATGACCTATGAAATGTCAAGAGACTTAGAGGAAGGACCTTACGATACTGGGTAGAACCATTGTAGAAAATTTAGGGATGGCAGAGATAATACTGGCATAGGACGAAAAAATGTATGTAGGCTACCATCTCCAAAGTCAAAGGGAATTCCCAAGTTGATTAGAGCACAGATCAATCTATTATTGTATTATATTCATGTCTTTTATCAATCATGATGTAGTTCCATAGACTAAGAATATACATTGTCCTAGGATGGCTAATATCTAGACTACTGTTGGATCATTGGAAGACTTGCATAAGTCACTTAATGTAATGTAATAGTCATAGAGAGAAAAGAATACATAGATTTCTTGGGTGTTTTACTAGTACCCAAGAAATATAATACAACCTGACTGGAGTCTTCTTTATTAGATCCTCTGTAGATAGTCTGGGAAAACTCTGACAGAATTACATAGGATAAGATGCTATGGTTATGTTGCATTCTGTGCAAATGTCCTTCATCAAAATGTAATAAAGTTCTTCCGAAATCTGTTATATACCTAAATGTTTTGGAGCAGGGATTCTTAAAGTGTGGTTTGGGCATCCCTAAAGGTCCTAGAGACCCTTTCGGGGGGGGGGTCTGTAAAATCAAAACTATTTTTATAATAAGACTCATGTTTTAATTTCCAATACTGTAATTATGAAGTCATAACCTATATAAACAAAAGTCCTCAATAATTTTTAAGAGGGCAAAGGGTTCTTGAGACCAAAAAAGTGTGAGAACTGCTATTTTAGCATCCTAGCATGTAGTTTGAACCAATCTCTGAATAAGTTTGTTTCCCAGACCTAAAACATTCTTGAAATATGTTAGATCCTTACAAAAAGGTCATTACTTAGGAAATGTATGATCAGAAATGTTAATGGTCTATATATAAAGAATGAGGGCTATATAAATTTTCTTTGAGCTCTTCTAGTACCCGTGAAATGTAAAATGACTTAGAGAAAGACATGCCCTAGGACTCTCTAAAACAGCATTTCTCAAACTGATCTCGGAATTCCTTTAGACTCTTAAAAATTGTTGAAGACTTTTGCTTATATTGATTATAACTATTGATACTTACTGTGTTAGAAAGGAAAACATCTTAGAATTATAAACAGTCTTTTGGTATCCTCTGTAGATAATCTATGGAAAGCATGGCCAGAATCACAAAGGATGAGAAGCTATGGATGTGTTGAATTCTGCATGAATGGAGGGAATACCCACATCTAGGAGATCTAGTCCACATTGACTTATCTCTTAGATATTTCTAGGTGGGAACGATTTTTAGTCTTGCATCAATTTTTAAATTTTATATGGACAAACTGTACAGAGAATAGTAAGGTTGCTGGCAAAAATGGAACACAAAATTTAATAGCAGGTATGCATAATAAGGAATATGAAGCAGGGACCTAAGTCCTACCTGTCTTGCAAGTCTTTTGTTTTCTCCTTCAGTTACATTTGCTTACCAGTCCTGGAGGATTTTGAGAGCAAGGGAAGCCACATCAAACTAGATCCTTAGAAAGTTCTTGTGGAATTTTTGGAAGGAATTTGAGGTACAATGGAGAATGTAGTAGACTTGGAGGTAGGAAGTTGTTCATTTGTTTCTGTCATGTCTGACTCTTCATGACCCTATTTGGGGTTTTCTTGGCATAGATACTGGAGTGGTTTGCTATTTCCTTCTCCAGCTGATTTTACAGATGAAGAAACTGAGGCAAACAGAGTTAAGTGACTTGCTTAGAGTCACACAGTTAGTGTCTGAGGCTGGATTTGAGTCCACGTATTATTGACTTCAGACTTGATGCTCTATCCATTGGGCTACCTAGCTGTCCTAGGAGTCAGGAAGATCTGAGTTCAAATCCAGATTCAGACACTTAGTAGGTATGTGACCTTAGACAAGTCACTTAATCTCTGTTTGCCTCACTTTTTGGCTTCAGTTTCCTCAATTGTAAAAGGGGATAATCACAGTGTCTACCTCCTAGAGTTATTGGGAGGATCAAATGAGATAATATTTATAAAGTACTTAGCATAGTGTCTGACACATAATAGGGGCTTAATGAATGCTAATTTCCTTCCTTCCTACAAATGCCAGCTCACTATCAAAAATGATAATAGGAATTAAAAGGAATTTTCATAATTGTTTGGGTCTAAAGATCTCCAGTCAGCACTAGGAGAAATGCAGTCTAAGAAAATAAATTATCTTAGCCTCAGGGCAATTATGTTGACTTTATAGGTTGCCTCTTAGTATTTGCTGGCTCCCATCACTTGGTTGTGCAATAAATGCTGTAGCTCTCTTTGCCAAGGAGTGGTTTTTCTAGTCATTCTACCCCAATAAATGGTAGTAGAAAGCAGAAAATGGCCCTGAAAAGGCAAAAGAGCTGGAATGGAGCAGATGAAACAGAAAGAAGCCCAACAAGCAAAAATGCTATGGTCAGTGGAGAATGGATATGCCATATCAGGGGGATTGTAGCTTCATGACACCACCAGAACAAAATGGCATCTCTGAAAGGTCACAAGCAAGAAGCACCCCCCCTCTCACCCTGATTGTTCTGTGGCCACAGGTGCTCCTCAGTATGTCCCTTCCGTGCATGCATATGCCACTTGGTGTGAACCCCATAAGAGATTCCCTAACTACTTGTTCCCTCTGTATGTGACCACCATTTGTGTCCTGTGGTTGTGCTGTGAGCTGTGGGAAGGTACATCCAATATATGCACAGAGGAGTCTTTTCTGATCGCATTATTTGCCATGTTATTTATTCCTGAAGTCTTTTACACTGAACAAACACTTCCTCTCTGGCCAGGTAGTGAAAGTAACAATAATGGGGACTCTTGATGACTGATTTTGGCAGGTACTGACCAACCGAGTACCTTAAAACTGTAGTAAATTCTCTGGGGGTTCACATATGGGGAAGAGGGAAGTACAAGTTATTAAATTAGAATCCTAAAATTTTAGAATCAGAAGAGACCTCAGATATCATCTAACTTCTAGGAGAAACATGAATTTTATGATGAGTGGTCATCTAACCTCTGCTAGATGTCCAAGGACAGGGAACTTGCTATCTCTCTCTTTCTCTTAAAAAACAAACAAACAAGGGGCCGTTCGGTGGCTCAGTAGATTGAGAGCCAGGCCTAGACACAGGAGGTCCTGGGTTCAAATGTGACTTCAGATACTTCCTAGCTGTGTGACCCCGGGCAAGTCACTTGACCCCCATTGTCTAGCCCTTACCAGATGGAAGGTAAGGGTTTAAAAACAAAGCAAAACAAAACAAACAAACAAGCACTAAAACCCTTAGCTTCCATATTGGTTCCAAGGAAGAAGATTGGTAAGGGCTAGGCAACTGGGGTTAAGTGACTTGCTCAGAGTCATATAGCTAGGAGCTTTTGAGGCCAGAAGGGAACCTAGGACCTCCCATCTCCAGGCCTGGCTCCCTATCCACTGAGCCACCTAGATATCCCAGAGCTCACTATCTCTTGAAGCAATTCATTCAACTTTTGGACAGCTCTGATTATTTGGAAGTTTTCCCTGTATATTGAAGTTGAATTGACATTTGCCTTCTTAAATCTTCTGGTTTGAATTCTGCCTTCTGTGGACAAATAAAATAAGACTAATCCTTTTTCTACATGACAAGCCTTCAACTATTTTAAGTCAATTATCAGATCCTGAAATTCATCACTTGGGTTTCCTGCCATGACTTCTTGTCTTTAAATTCAATATCCCCTCGTTTCTTCATGAGATTTGCATTCTGGTCATCCTCTTCTGGAAGTCCAACAGTTTACCAAGCTTTTCCTAGCATGTGGTATACAGAACTGAAAACAATACCTTATAATAGCCTAGACATAGTACTGTGGAATTGTTATCTCTTTCATGTTGGACATTATACTTGAATGAATGAAAGATTACTTGGAGGCAACATGGGTAGAGAGTAAAAAGAGAGACAGGAGGTCTCTTACTATCAGTCAGTCAGTGAGCATTTATTAATCACCTACTCTGTGCTAGGCACTGTGCTAAAAACTGAGGCTAAAGACAATCCCTTCCTTGGAGGACCACACAGTCTAAGAGGGGAGACAAAATGCAAACAAGAGATATACAGGACAAACTGGAGAGGATAAATGGAAGGAAGGGATTAGCATTAAGAGAGAATATTCAGTAAAAAAGTTTTTTGGTAGTTTGATAGGTATGGCACTAAATAAATAAATTAATTTGGGTAGAATGGTCATTTTTATTATGTTAGCTCGTCCTACCCATGAACACTCAATGTTTTTACAATTGTTTAGATCTAGTTCTAATTGTTTGCAAAGTGTTTTTTTACTGAATTAGAAAAAACTATAACAAAGTTTATTTGGAAGAACAAAATATCAAGAATATCAAGGGAAATAATGAAAAAAAAAACATGAAGGAAGGTGGCTTAGCAGTACCAGATATTAAGCTATACTATAAAGCAACAGTCATCAAAACAATTTGGTACTGGCTAAGAGACAGAAGGAAGGATCAGTGGAATAGACTTGGGGTAAGTGATGTCAGCAAAACAGTGTATGATAAACCCAAAGAGCCCAACTTTTGGAACAAAAATCAACTATTTGACAAAAACTGCTGGTAAAATTGGAAAACAATATGGGAGAGATTAGATTTAGATCAATATCTCACACCCTACACCAAGATAAATTCAGAATGGGTGAAAGACTTGAATATAAAAAAGGAAACTGTAAGTAAATTAGGTGAACACAGAATAGTATACTGGGAACCAAGCAAGAGTTAGAAAAAATTACAAAATGTAAAATAAATAATTTTGATTATATTCAATTAAAAAGTTTTTGTACAAACAAAAACAATGCAACCAAAATCAGAAGGGAAACAACAAACTGGAAAAAAATCTATATAACAAAAAATTCTGACAGAGGTCTAATAACTCAAATATACAAGGAGTTAATTCAATTGCATAAAAAATCAAGCCATTCCCCAATTGATAAATGGGCAAGGGACACGAATAGGCAATTTTCAGATAAAGAAATCAAAACTATCAATAAGCACACAAGAAAGTGTTCTAAATCTCTAATAATTAGAGAAATGCAAATGAAAACTACTCTGAGGTACCACCTCACACTTAGCAGATTGGCTAAAATGATGGCAGGGGAGAGTAATAAATGTTGGAGGGGATGTGGCAAAATTGGGACATTAATGCACTGTTGTTGGAGTTGTGAACTGATCCAACTATTCTGGATGGCAATTTGGAGATATGCTCAAAGGGATATAAAAGAATGACTGCCCTTTGATCCAGCCATACCATTGCTGAGATTGTACCCCAAAGAGATCATAGATAAACAGACTTATACAAAAATATTTATAGCTGAGCTCTTTGTGGTGGCAAAAAACTGGAAAGCAAGGGTATGCCCTTCAATTGGGGAATGGCTGAACAAATTGTGGTATCTGTTGGAGATGGAATACTATTATGCTCAAAGGAATAAAGAATTGGAGGAATTCCATGTGAACTGAAAAGACCTCCAGGAACTGATGCAGAGTGAAAGGAGCAGAGCCAGAAGAACATTGTACACAGAGACTGATACACTGTGGTAAAATCAAATGTAATGGACATCTGTAGTAGCAGCAATGCAATGACCCAGGACAATTCTGAGGGATTTAGGGAAAAGAATGCTACCCACATCCAGAGGAAGAACTGTGGGAGTGGAAACACAGAAGAAAAACATCTGCTTGAACACTTGGATTGATTCGGACATGATTGGGGATGTAGATCCGAAAAGACCACACCAATGTAACTATCAATAATATATAAGTAAGTCTTGACTGACCACACATGTTAAAATCAGTGGAAATGTAAGTTAGCTTTGGGCGGGGTGGTGGTGGTGGGGGGCGGGTTGAGGGGGTGAAGGGTAAAGTAAAAACATGAATTATGTAACCATGGAAATTTTTTTCTAAAAATTAAAAAAAAAAAGAGAGAGAATGTTATTCAGAGTGGAGAAAGGAAATGAGCATTTATTAAGCACCTTCTATGTGCCAGGAGCTTTACAAATATTATCTCATTTGATCCTCACAACTACTTGAAAGGTGGATGCTATCATTATCCCCATTTTACAGTTGAGGGAACTCAAACAGAAATTAAGATCCTTGCCCAGGGTTACATTACTTATAAAAGTTGTCTGAGGCAAAATTTGAACTCAGGACTTTCAGATTCCAAGTCTAGCACTCTATTGTATCGTTTAGTACTGCTCACTGCCTCAAAAACAAATCTGTGATTATTAGTTGCAAAATATTTCATGTTCTGTATTGGTAGAGGGATTTCCTTATGCCAACTAAATTCCAGTTTTGTGCCTAATGTGAATCCACAACACAAATGTCGAATTCATAACACAAATTCTTCCACATTGAGTTATTTTGAGCTTGCAAACCTCCATCTATCTTTTCATTCAGTTTCTTTATTCTTGTTTTTGTGGTTGATTTTTGTTTTAATCCAAGTACAAGAATTCACATTTAACCCTATTACCTTTCATCCTAAGATTCCAGCCTGTAGAGACTTTTTTGGATTCTAGTTCTGTCATACAAAGCATTAGCTATCCCTTTTAGCTTTCAGTTATTTCCAGATATCATAAATATTCCCTCTATGTCTGATTTTTCCATTGATCAAAAGGTTAAGCAGAAACTAGGCATATTCAATAATTATTCACATCAATCTTAGCTCAATCAGACAATCATGATTTTTGTACCATATTTCTTATTATATAGTAACAATAAATTATTCATAAGTGTGTTTAAAAATAACAACTATCTCAGATATTTCCTAGTTGTTTGATCCTGGGCAAGTCATTTGACCCCCATTGCCTAGTCCTTACTGCTCTTCTTCCTTAGAATCAATACAGAGTACTGATTCTAAGATGGAAGACAAGGGTTTAAAAAAAATATCAGTTCATTGCTGTGCTTTCTCAACTATAATAAATTCCTGAACAATTTGACAAGTTTATGAAGGGTGAGTTTTTGCATGTGGCTTTATAGCTCATCATTTAAAAATATACTAATTGAGGGCATTGAGGTGGCCTAAAGTTTGGAGAGTCAGGCTTGAAGATAGGAGGTCCTAGGTTCAAATTTGACCTCAGACACTTACTAGCTGTGTGCCCCTAGATAAGTCACTTAATACCCATTGCCTGGCCCTTAGTGGTTTTTGCCTTGGAACCAATACATAGCATTGATTCTAAGACAGAAGTTAAGGTTAAAAAAAAAAAAAAAAAAGAAGATACCAACTGCTTGGATTGTTGTGTGTCAGAGATATCTCTCTTTGTTGAGCCTATAAAAGAGAGTCTTTGTTAAAGACTTGGGACTTTTCTTCCTTTTTGTAACTTTCTTCTCCTCACCCCTTCCTGAGCACAGTTTAGATTCCAGAGGCCTGAGAGGGGACTCCCCCAGGGGTACCTCTGCATTGGCACAGCTCCCCAAGAACCTCTCTTCAGAGGTGGCAGGCTTTTGGCTGATAGGTTTGCCATTCAACTTTGATACAAATGGCTAAGCATTGTTATAGGAAGAATGAGAGAATTTTATGCTGGCTGAGGTAGTAATGGAGTTTCTGTACTCTTGAGAGCCTGGCAGTAGTCATAGAAGGGCAGAAGTAGAGATAAGGAGCAGCTGCAAATACTCTCAGTTATGTAGTCGAGGAGATGGAGTGCACCAATCTTCAGAAGAGAAAGGAGAGCACTGGAAGGTGAAGCTCTTGGATAGAGTTAGCTTGTTGGAAAAAAGATTACCAACTTTTTCTCTCATTCAACGAGGGGAAGCAAAACCAACCAACAAATAAAAACAAAAACTTCCATTTGACTCTGTCTTTCCCAACAACTGTGAGTTTTTTTGGAATACGTACCTTCACTGGGAAAGGAATTGATTCTTTAAGAATTCTCACAACATTTTTTTTTCTGAAGGGAGATAAAGATCTCAAGATAGCACTGGCTGGATGCTTCTGTGAGTCTGAGTGTGAAAATGGAACTCACCAGAATGTTGGGAGTGGGGGTGGTGGGGGGAGGTTGTTCTTTTCTAGCAATCTCACATTCAATTTCTTTCTGTGGGGAGACCAAACCATAGGGTGGTGCTATGAGTCTGGGTGACAGCATAACAACTCACCCGAAGGGAGGAAAATTCTATTTATTCATGGGTGAGCTAGTCCTTTGTGTTTTCTCCATTCTGCCTGTGGGCTGAAATAAAAGTTGTCCTGTATCTTGTACTTGATATTCATTATAACCTTCACTGCCTATATAGAAGTTAGGGGGGCCCTTTTATTATACCTGTGGATATATGATCTATATATAGTTGAGTTACATTAAGAGATAGAAGATATTTTAGGTTGGGGTAAAATGAGTTAGAGTATGACTTTGGGGTAAAGACCCAACACTGAATCCAATCTGCATAAGCTCAAAGTTTGGGGGCACTGGGTCATTGGTTACATATAGATTGGATTGGCCAAATTTAATTCTAAATAATCTCTGAAAAGAACAAATCAGTGTCAGAAGCATAGCCATATGGTAGTTTGATTTGAAAGTATTGAATAATGAAAGGTGATACTTGAGAGAAGGGAGCTTAGAGAAAAGGTGAGATTACTTCAAATACATCTAGGAAGTTTAACATTCAGAATTCACCATGGTAAATGGTAAGAGAGTATGTTTTCTGATTCCTGCAATTCATAAGCCAGGTTCTTGACTCATAAAAGAGTCAGTATAGTTTCTGAATGATCTTGGTTAATAATATGGAAACAGGTTTTGAACAATGATACATGAATAACCTAGTGAAATTGCATGTCAGCTCTGGGAGAGGGGAGGGGAAAGGAGTGGGAAAAATGAGTATATAAGTATGGAAAAATATTCTAAATAAAAATAAAAGAATGAGCATGGTTATAGTCTTATTCTATCAAATTGGACTGTGGTGGGCTCTCTTGAAAGTGACTTCGATCCACTTCCCAGGATAAGTAGCAAAACCAGTTCAATATCTTTGGATTTGGGCTGGCCACACATCTGCTGGTCAACTCTAAATCCTGCTTAGATGACACCATCTTGATGGGTATGATTGTGGCCCATTGATCAATTTCTTTTAAATTTGCACCTGATTTATTTTTAGAAATATACATGTAGATTACATAATGCCCAAATCTCTAGTTAAATGTCTTACAAGCCATTTTAGATTAGCAGGAATTAATTCAAAAAGCAAACCCTCAGGAAAGGTGAACATACTGAGAGTGATACACCGTATGAAAAATGGGAAATTATTACCTATCAGAAGGGATGATGGAAATGGAAGATGTTAGGCACACTTATTTTGTAATCAATCTCCAGAAGGCTTTCTTGTGGGAAAGAGACAGAAACCTTTAATTGAGTTTTCTCTCCCATGTCTATTTCTATTTCAGCATTCCTATAGCAGTTTGATCCTACCAGTCAAGGCTGACAATATTTCCCTTTGTTTACCTTAACAGAAGAGGAAGGAAATGAGCATTGATTAAGCACCTGCCATGTGACAGAAAAATGATATGAGAAAGATCTTAACTTGACATAACCCAGATGGTGTGGTTACTGATCTAGAGTCTGACGTCCTAGAGAGTGAAGTCAAGTGGGTCTTAGGAATCATTGCTAACAATAAGGCTAGGGGAGGTTAAGGAATTCCATCTGAGCTATTTAAAATCCTAAAAGATGATGCTATTAAAGTGCTGTGCTCAATGTGCGGCAAATTTGGAAAATTCAGTAATGGCTACTGGATTGGAAAAGATCAGTTTATGTCCCATGCCTAAAGAAGGGCAACGCCCAAGAATGTTCAAACTATTGAACATTTGCACTAATTTCACATACCACCAAGGATATGCTTAAGATTCTGCAAGCTAGGTGTTAGCAATATGTAAATGGAGAACTTCCTGAAGAGCAGGATAGTTTTCAAAAAGGCAGAGGAACTAGAGACCAAATTGCCAAAATTCACTGGATTATGGAGAAAGCAAGAAAGTTCCACAACAAACCCCGCAACAAACATTTACTTCTGTTCCATTGATTACACTAAAGCCTTTGATAGTGTGGATCACAATGAACTGAAAGAAATGAACTCTGACTATTCTTTGGAAAGACAAACAGGGAAGCAGAAGATGAAACACTTTAGCCACAGAATGAGAAGATGAGGCTTGTTGGGAAAGGCTCTGATGCTGGGAAAGAGGGAAGGCAAAGGATGAGAGGGATTGTGTAATGCAAGTCATGAACCTGCACTTGGACAAACTCTGGGAGACTTTTGGCTGCTACGGTCCACAAAGAATAAAGACAGGACTGAATGACTGGGCCACAAATGGGCTAGGCTAGGGGCTTTTCAAGTATTATTTTGTTTTACCAGCTCAAGCCTGGGAGGCACTGAGGAACACAGAGTGTAAGCGACTTGCTCAGGCTCACACAGCTAGTATCTAAGGTCCTATTTGAACTCGACTTCTGACTACAGACCCTGCAATCCTGGGCCACCTAGTTGCCTGGTGTGAGTTAGGGGACAAGAAAAAAATCAATCATGCATTTATGAAGATCCTACTATGCCCAGGTACAGTGCTGGGGGCCAGGAATAGACAGCCAAAAGCGAAACGCTTCATGGCCTCCCATTAAGAAGAGGCTATATCACGTGTCACCGGAAGTGGATCAAGCGCATGCTCAGTCACATCCTCTTATAGGTTCCAAATTGGTACAAGGTAATTTTGGAGGGAAGGCACTAGCTGTGGCTATTTGGAAAGGCTGCGTGTACAAAGTGATGCTTCATAAAGCTTCTCAGAGGCAGAAGTAAGGAAGGTGAGCATTCCAGGCATGGGGACTGGGGCAGCCTTACTAGTGTTAGTAGTGTAAGCAGCCACGTGCAAAAGCCCAGCGAGGGGAGAGGGATGCTTAGGTGTGTGGAAAGACAAGTAGGCCAGTTGGTGACCCATCTTAGGCCCACATGAGACAGAGTGTAGGAAGACTGGGAAGGTAGGTTGTAAAGGGTTTTAAAATCTCAAATAGAGAAAGATCTGTTTGATCCTAGAAGTCAAGACAACAAAGATTTATTAAGTGCCTACTTTGTGTCAGGCACTTGGGAGAAGACATATTTCTTTCATGATGGGGTAAGATACTTAAAGGGAGCAACCTGAAACCGCAGCTTCTCTGGGCTAAAGGACTGCAGTGAGGAAGAAGAGACCCTGCCTGGCCCTAGGAAAGGCAGTGCCCACCACTCGGAAAGCTGCCGAGTCTGTTCCGGGGGCAGCTGCAGGATTGGGGAAGGAACGCAGGATTCCAGGAGAGATCTGAGCTCGGGTTCCAGAGCGCCCCCTGGGCAATGGGCTGGACTGGAGGCTTGGCATGGAACCGGGAGTGGAGGGAGGAAGAGAGAGAGTGAGTGGCCGGAGTTGAAGGGAATTTGCCTCGGGTCTTCTCATCCCTTTCTGGCCGTGGGGGAGGGGGCGGTCCTAATGGTCCCCCGCCCTGCCCCGCCCCTCTCAGCTCTTTTGGGACCGTTTCTTGGGCTTTGTCTCGGAGGCCAGCCCCTCTCTGTGTGCTGCCTATTTCTCCACCAATCTCGAGCTCTGGGTGCGTGGAGGGGACGGCCTCAATTCGCCCCAAGCCTTGCCCCTTTACACGCGCTTTCCGAACCCCTGCGCTGACTGACAGCTGCTAGGTCCAACTGGGTAGTTGCAGAGGAAGCCTGGGAGAGGATTGGACTTGGAGGCCAATCACCCTGGGCCCGAGGGGTGGGGCCTGCTTGCCGTCCTCTGTCGCCCTCTAGCGCCCCCCCTCTACCGGTTCACCAATGGTGGAAGAGAGGGGCGGTGCCGGGCCGACCGGAGAGCCAATGGTGGATGTGGGGTGGGCGAGCCGGGGCGGGTTCCGACGCCGCGGCGGGTGCTCTGCCGGGATCCGGAGCTGCTGCGAACCGGCGGTGGCATCGGGAGGCGGAGAACTGAGGCCGGGCCGGCGTGAACAGTGGGGGAGCTGCACGAAAATGCACTCGGATGCTGCCGCTGTCAGTGAGTAACGGGTCGGGAGCGGGTGAAAAGTCGCGCAGGCAGAGGCGGACCAACGCCGCCCGGTCCTGGAGACAGACCCCCCGCGCCCTTCCCCGGCCGCAGCCTTTCCCCTCCCACACTGACTGAACCCCCCGGCCCCGCCGCTTCCCGGGCTCCGGGCCCCCCTCGTGGGGGGCTGCTGGCGGTGACGCTGCGGGTAGTCCGGTGGAGGGGGGAGGGCGCGTCGAGGCTAGCATCCCGGAGGGGGTGGGCATCAGAAAAGGGGGAAGAGGGTGGTTTTCTTTGGGGAGCTTTATGAGGAGGGGGGAAGGTGCAGGGGTGAAGTGACCTGGCGAGGAATGACAGCAGGGCACTGGGAACGGGGTTCGGCGAGGAGGGAGACACCGGGAGAGAACTGTGCTTTTGGAGAGGGTGAGTTGTGGGGAATGGGTGCTGGCGGAGGAGGAGTAGGAGCCGTAGGAGGGCAGTAATTGGTACTAGGGGCTGAAGGCTGGGGCGTTGGACTGGGGACCTTGTCGGGATGGGGGCGGCCGGAGCATGCCAATAATGACGGGGTAATGAAGAGGAGGGGGTGAGGAGATTGGGAAGGATGAATGCGGACACCTTAGTAAGGGACGGGTTAGGGTTGGTAGGGGACTACATTTTGAGGGACCCTAAACTATGCGGGAGGGTGGTAGGGGGAGTGAGGGATAGATAATATCCATGAGGACGTGGGGGACATAGTATGAGGGTCACAGCAGGGGTCTGGGTTGGGGGGGTACGTGGATGCGGGTACTGAAGTTTGTGTGTGTGGGCAGATAATAAGGTGGGGGGGAATAGGGC
>NC_058135.1:166125131-166186844 GCF_016433145.1 Gracilinanus agilis | reverse complement strand
GGGGTTCTTAGGAAGAACGGTATGATGGGGGATGGGGAAGCTGCCTAGGGAATGGGGGGGGACTGTGTGGGGGGTGGAGGAACAATATGGGGGAGGGGAGAGGCTGGGCTACTGTGGGGGGAGGGGGTTAGGGAACTGGGTTGGGGGGATTGGGGAGCTGGACGGGAGTGAAAGAAGGCGGGCATGGTGGATGGCAGAAGGGGGTGGTGGGAGTGAGGAACGATGGTGTGGGGCTGGGGCATTGGGGTAACAATGCAGAGCAGGTCGTCGAGAATGGCTTGGGTTGGGGGGTGATTTTTCAGCCCCGTGTTACTAGACTGAACTTGGCCTCTCGGACTGTCTTGGGGAGTGGGTGGGAGGGGTCCCTGTCCCTTTCTTCCAGCTCCTCAAGTTCTCTCCTTTTCCTTACGCCCCGTGGGCCCCGGTGACCCTAGCAGCTGGCCCAGCCTTAGCCCGGGCTTAGGGTTTCAGGATGAGGAGCCCCCGCTGAGCTTTTGGGGGAGCCGAGAGGATGCCTTGGAAGAGAGGTGGGGAGAGGATGATGGGGGGAGGAGGGACATCCCCCACCCCCACCCAGGCGGGGGAGGGGTCTGGGCTGTCAATGACCAAGAGAAATGCAGGAGCTGAGGAAGGACAAGGCTGGGGGTGAGGGGGCCCTGCCGAGAAGGGGAGGGGCGCAGCCAATTGGGCAAGCTGCTTTTGTGTAGGGACAGGTTTCTGGGTCTTCAGAGGTCTCTGGGGTGTGACGCATTTTCTAATTTTTAGAGGGGCGTGATTTTCCGTGACCTGCCTGGCCCAAGGGCCTCCTTTGAGTGCCGGAATAGCCACGTCCTTTTCTGGAGTGAAGGGCGGAGGAATTTTAGGGGTATACTTTATAGGATTTAGTTGAAGCCACAGGGTTGGAAGGGGAAAGTGGGTTTTACAGGCATCATGGGACCTGTAGTCTTGGCTGTGCCAAAACACGGTTGGGTTGGATGCACGTGGGTAACTGTGGAGACGCTTCCCAGAATGCATCTCGGCTCTTAAAACTTGCAGGATTTTCCCCTTCTGCTGAAGGCTAATGTTCTCCTCTGAGGATCCACCTGCATTTTAGGACTCTTTAAGACTCCTTTTCTTTAAACGGACCCTCTCTGATCTAGGGAACTCATACCAGGTCTAGTATGTTCGCATTTGTTTTTTTTAAGCCAATAACAGCAAAGATCTTTAAAATGTTATAGTTTTGATTAAATTATAGTGTGCAATAGAGCAGAGCTCTTACTTTTGGGACTATTTGAGGATCAGGTTGAGGAAAAAATAGGCAATGAAAGTACGATGAAGATAAATTATTGTTACTTAATTCAGATACTCTGCTAGTTTAAGGCTGGATGGAAAATACACTGTTTTAAAAAGTATTTTTTTTTCCTCCATCTTTAGTTTATTTAGTAGATTGAATGTTTCCTTTCGACTGGGGTAGGGAGAACTTTCACTGTTGAGTTATTAGTAATTTTAATTGTTAGTAAGCCTTAATAAGTTAGAAAGGATCCAAAAAGATAGTCTTGAGGTAATTTTTGAACAATTATAGGGATGTCTTACAGAATTTTTAAGTTTTTGTTTGATTCATAAAACTTAGCAAAAAATAATATATGGAGATGACAAAAGAGAAGGAAATTACTTTAACTGTTGTGTGGAAAGCAAATGATAGAATAGAGAGATGAAAGACATAGGATTGTCAAAAGTTCCAAGTGGTCCAAGTCATGGAGTAGTATATGCATAGGGGCTTTACATATTTTTAGTTCATCCCCACTCATTTTACAGATTAGGAAACTGAGAGCCAAAGAGGTTAAGCAACTTAACCCAAGTTCATATGGTTGCTTAAGAGTAGAGTTGGGATTAGGAACCAGATCTCCTGATCACAGGATAATTCTTATTTCAGTCCACTATGCTATTGTCTGTGCAGTGTGGTGCATAAATTACTGCTTGGTAAATATTTGTTATTGATGAAAGTATAGGTTCTGTAAATGGAATTTACTAAGAAAAAGTAGAATCAATGAACTTTTGAGTTGTGGGAAACCATATGGTAGATCATAGGTGAAAGATTCTTTTGAAGATGACATTTTTTGTAATACAGATTAGGAAACTGAAGGTAGGAAAGGCTAGAAAAACATTATAGTAGGCCTGCTTCAACATAAAGACAAAAGGATGTGTGATAAGTAAGATGTAGGAAACGAGTGTGGAAAGAAGAAACCTTGAATTTGTACACTGGTTTAAAAGTTGGACATTGTTTAGGATTTGGAGGAAAAGATTCAGGAGATCTCTCTTTGCCAGAGATTGAGATGAATTATGAGGAAACCCTGTTTAAAGTGAAAATATGTGATATAGTTTCTAGCATATTTACTCTTGGGATGGGAGGTAAAGACAAAATTAATGGTATTATTATTATTTATGGTTTGTTGGAATTGAAAATACACTATAACAACATTTGCTTTCTGGATTTATTTCCTAAAGGAAATAATAAATTATTGCTTCTCTCCTGTTTCCTTTGTGTTTCTTTTCCTTCTGTAGCTTTCCAAAAAAGGGAGGAATGAGGTGATTGTGGTTATTTTAGAGTTAATTTAACATGTTGAAGATTCTGTAACTTTTAACCTTCTGTCTTTATAACTTATAGTTGGCATCAGAATATTATTACTGTACTACTTGTTTTTGAATTTTTATATGTAATAAGCAATCTTAGAGCTTTTCTGGTAGCTTTGTGTTTTTTTTTCTCCGCTTTATTTTATGTTCCTAAAGACAAAAGCACACGAATATTTTTATGCTAGGCTGTATGAGATTATTCCAGCTTCCTATGAATTAGTTGCAAACATCTTTTATCCTCATCTTCTCTCTCTACAACCCCAATAATTCTCCAAAGAAATAGTTGTTAGTGCATATCAATGGCTAAAGATATTGATAGTCTTTCTCCTTTATTTAGTCAATATTCTTACTTATAGCAGCAATGATAATAAAATATAACTTATTTTATATCTGGAATATTGCATAGAAAACTGTCATTATCAAATGCATATATAATTCCCTTATATATTCTTTTGCAGCTAGGTGACATAGTGGAAAATGCTCAAGACTGTCAGGAAGGCCTGAGTTCGTATGTGCCTCAGACACTTAATAGTTGTATGACCCTGGGCAAAATCACTTAAACCTCTTTATGCCTCAGTTTCTTCAACTGTAAAATGAAGATAATAGCATCTACCTCATAAGAGTTGTGAGGATTAAATGAGATATTTGTCAAGTGCTTAACACCAAATTTGGTACATAGTAAATGCTATATAAAATCTGAGCTATTATTTTATTTACTATAGAATGCAAATGGTCATAGTCCCTGTATTTTCACTAGTTTACCATATAAGATTATGAAGTGGCACCATCTCAATCCATTATTTCCATCATGTTTGTAATTAGTTACATTGCTAGGAGAAAAGGTCAAGGACACAGAAGATGTTTGCCCCCACTAAGAGTCACATTTTTACCAGTATTGGAGGCAATAATAGAAGTTGCTTTTAGTGGATAGAGAGCATTAGATTTAGAATCAGAAAAAAACTGAGTTTGAATCTTGCCTGAGACACTTCACTAAATTTGTACCCTGGGCAAGTCAATTAACTTCTCTATTTCTTATCTGTAAAATATTGGAGTTGGTCTTAATATCTTCCAAATTTTTTTTTAACAATTTATATTATATATAATATATATATATTATATGTATATATAAATCAGTAATCCTATGAAAGGGGCAGCTGGGTGGCTCAGTGGATTGAGAGCCAGGCCTAGAGACTGGAGGTCCGGCCTCGGACACTTCCAGCTGTGTGACCTTGGGCAAGTCACTTGACCCCTATCCCCCACTCTTACCACTCCTGGGCTAAAGACGGTCCCTAGCCCGGATGAAAAAGGAGGAGGGTTGGGCGTGGGGCTAGCAACTCCACCCTGTAAAAACTATATCTGCTAAAGAAACTGCAACCTAAAGTAGGGGCAGCTGGGCTAGCTCAGTGGATTGAGAGCCAGGCCTAGAGACAAAAGGTCCTAGGTTCAAATCCGGGCTCAGACACTTCCCAGCTGGGTGACCCTGAGCGACCCATTGCCTACTGGTTGTGGCCCTATGCTCCTAGAATGGAGTCCCAGGATAAAAGAAAAAAAAAATCCTATGAACCTCACAAAAAGTAGGACTGCTGTTCATATTAGTTGTTTTCAAACTAGATGTCCCTTAAACATCTCAAATTCAACATAAAGGTAGATTTCGTCATCTTTCTCCTTCAAACCTATCCTTTTTAACTTAATTCTTTCTGTCAAGGGCATCACTATCCTATAATTATCCAGGTTCAAGACCTCCATGTCACTCATTTTTACTTATCCCATATATCTAATTAGTTGCTAAATCTTGCCATTTCTCTCTTTATATCATTTCTTGTCCTTTCATAGCAAATCGGCCTCTAGTTAAGGCCCTTATCACCTTTCACTTGGGGGATTGCAATAACCTCTCTCTACTTCCTTTCTGATCTCATCTTCCACACTGCTGCCAGAGTAATACTTATTTTATGAATTTACTCACTATACCTCAGTGGCTTCCTATTACCTTTAGGATCAAATATGGAGCCCTCCAAAAGCTGGCCCCATTTTCAGCCTTGTTAGATATTTCTTCCTGTCATGCATTCTGTGATCCAAACTGTCTTTATTGTTCTTTATGTGGGACTCTTTATTACCTCTTTCTTTATCTTTGCGATCCCCATGCCTGGAATATATTCCTTCTTCACTTTTGCCTCTTAGATTTTTCTTAACTGCCACCTATAGGAAATCTTTTCTTTTCCTTATGCTCTTTCCCTTTGAATTATGTTTTTTGTTTTGTATATACTGATACATATATGTTTTCTTCATTGGCCAGACTGTAAACACCTGGAGGGTAAGGACTATTTTATTGTTTTTATCTCTTGGCTCTAGCATAATGTCTGGAATATAGTAGGCATAGAATGAATGCTTGTTGATTGATTCAGCCTTTTAATGGGTATTTTAACTGTTCTTTTTATTGCTAGATAAAGTTTTTTAAATCTCTTCTAGTATTTTGTCTATGTCATTGTAGCAATCTGGTCTGGGGCCTGATAAAGTGCTATGATGCTTGATTAATATGTGTTGAACAAAAGAAGTACTTTTTTCTTTTTGGACTGAATATCTTCAGTTACTTTTGTATTTTTTCATCTGTAGCATTTTCCCATTTCTTTAAAATAATTTCCATCAAGTTAAATGCAAATCATGCATCTTGTGAGGATATTCCTAGTTACAGACTTCCTCTTGGCAGTATTCCCCAGCTCTAGTTCTAGCCTTCCTTATTCTACTGCTAGATCATTCTTCCTTATTCATATTTCTCTTCACATTGCTTCTGTGCTCAGAATCCTGCAGTGGTTCTCCACTGTCCACTAAGTAAAATTCTACCTCTTTAGCCTTCACTCTAGGCCATCCACAATCTGGTGCTATCCTCCCTTTCCAGCTTTATCTCACATTTCACTCTTTCATACCCACTCCAGCCAGACTCCTTGAAATTCTCTATATTTTACTACCTTTATACTATGCATAGGACACAATGCTCACTACTGTTGTGGAAAAGAGCACCGGACTAGCCAGTCAGAGGACCTGGCCTAAGATTTTGGCTGTGTTATTTCATGACTTGACCAAATTAATTAACATCTTTCTGTCTCAATTTCTCTAAGAAACCTTTCCAACCCTAAATCCTATGATCTGAATGCCTAGAATTTAGTGTTCTTCTTCCTCTTGAGCCCTCTGCAATTTGGAATCTTACTTATCCTTTAAGGATAGCTCAAATGCCCTCTTCTCCATGAAATATTTCTTGGTTTCCCCTGTTACTAATGATTTTTACTTTTTTAGAATTCATGTAACATTATACATCTATATCTTTATCTCTTTCTATATATCACCTTTTGGACAATTCTTTTATATTGTATTGCAATTATTTGTGTATATGTTCTGTTCTCTGTGAACTCTTATAAGGTCAGGGACCAGATCTCAGTGTTAGGAACTTAAAGACCATATTAATGACCTCTGTTTCTTTTTTGGGGGGTGGGGGAGGTTCTTAACCTGAAGTCCATGAATTATTTTATTAAAAATTTATTTATTTTATTCAGTTTTGAAAATTGAATTTTGATATAATTAATTTTTTGGTAATTTTATATATTTAAAAACATTCTGATAAAGGGGTTGTAAGCTACATCAAACTGCCAAAGGGTGATTCATATTAATAGTCACTGTGTTTTTAATATTGTTCTTATTAAGCTGATGAAAGTAATAATTTTTTTCTTTTGAAACCTCTCTTGGGTATAGCTTATATTGCCATTTTTCTGGTTTTCCCTAATAGTTCTATTTTCTGGGACTAAAAATCTTTTCATGTAAACAACAGATTTAGGATATTAGAAAACTCTTCCTTTAAAAGATACAATTAGGGGGCAGCTGGGTAGCTTAGTGGATTGAGAGCCAGGCCTAGAGACAGGAGGTCCTAGGTTCAAATTTGGCCTCGGACACTTCCCAGCTGTGTGACCCTGGGCAAGTCACTTGACTCGGATTGCCTACCCTTACCACTCTTCTGCCTTGGAGCCAATACACAGTATTGACTCCAAGACGGAAGGTAAGGGTTTAAAAAAAAAAAAAAAAGATACATTTGGCAAGTTGGAAATGATCAGATGTGAATATTCTGAGGTTAGCCAGGAATTAATGCTGATAGCTTTTTATAGGTGGTCAGGTTGGAATTAGTGTCAATATCTTTTTAGAGTTTCTCTTTTGTTGTACTTTGTTGCATATTTTGAAATCGAGGTTAAGAAAAGTACTATTTGATAATTACATTATCTAAAAGAAACAGAGAATGTTAAAAATAGAATAGACATTTCAAATTTTCAAATGCTGCCTCTCCCATTCATTTTTTGAGCAGACTAGGTACCTTCTTTTGAACTGTTTTATTTCTCACAAAATTATTAATTGAAATATTTTTAGCTCACAAAATTTTTTAGTGTGCCTTCTATGCCATACAAATCAAGAACAGCAATTTAGTGATAGGAAAGGACTTTCTTCCTTTTCCCCCTCCATGCTTGTTATCTCTGAAAGTGAATGTTTTAAAATATTAATTGCTGGCAAGCCTTCATGATATTTGATAAAAAACAATTCACTTGAAACTGATCATCCAAACTGTCATGTTCTTGGTAGGTCTTTTCTTTCATTGTGTATAGACTACTGAAGAGAATCCTAGAATTCTTTGCTGGAGGTGACTGATGTGATGGAATGAAAAGAGCTGTGTGTTGTACTGCAATATGTAGCTGCATTGGTGAAGCTTTGTGTCCCAAAAGAATCATTTGCTTTAATGGATTTCATTTTATGGAGTTTTCTTTAGCAACCTTTTCTTAGATGCTTCTTAGTATTTCTGTTGATGCTTAAAAAAATTGGGAGGTGCAAACTTTAGGCCCAAATGAAGCATTTCTTTTCATTGTGTAATTTTGGCTTGTAGTGTAATTTCAAATCAACACATCCTAGTGAAGATGTTGAATTTGGGTATTGTTTGGTTCATTTGAAAAATTAATTGGGGATAATAATAATAGCACCTACCCCACCAGGGTTGTTGTGAGGATAAAATGAGATTACGTGTAATGTACTTTGCAAACCTTAAAGTGCTATGAAAATGTTAGCTACTATTATTAATCCCTTCATGTGAACATTATTATTAATTTTCAAGTTTAAGACTTAGCATAGACTTAGCATGAACTGATGTTCACTCTATGCAGAGGAACTAATAGTCCTACATTGTGGAGTAAACTTTTCCCTGACATAATTTTTCTTGATGTGCTATCCAATCCAAAACGGCAAAATTAGGACCATATTACATATCCTGTACTGCTGCTAGCAAAATTACTGCAATATGAGGTATGTTGAGCTAGTTGCTTTGTTTAAACTAATTTGGCTCTTCTCAGGACTGTGTATCTCTTCTCCAGTCTTCTGCCTTTGCACAGACTTCTCCCCAGCATCCCAAGCGATTACCTCCTCTTTTATTCCTAAATCTTAGAACATTTTTCAAGTATTGTTTCCTACAGGAAGCCTTCCTAGACTTTCCCCCTGATAATTAATTATTAGTGTTCCTGGTACATGTTTAATAGAATGTAATGTCTTTGAGGGTAGGGATTTTTTTTTGTCATTTTCTCTATCACCTGTCAAAACACCCTTCACATTTTAATAAATGACTCCTGCATTTACTGAGGTAACTTGCTTTCTAATTAATGTGGTTCAAATATTTGTGGTCTAAATGTCTGATCTTTAGTTGCTGATGTAATTAATCTACCTCTTACTTGAGTTTTAGAAAAAAAGGACCAAAGGAGTGGAAAACAAAGATTGTAAAGAGGAAAAGCAAAAGGAACTGGGAAAGTTGAAGAGAAAGAAATGAGTCTTGATAGAATTTATTGAATTTATAAAGGGTATGTGGAGAATAACAATAATATTTGATATTTACGTAGATCTTATGTTCAATAAAGCACTTTGTTCACATTTGAATCACAACAACCTGATGAGATGGGTTTTAGAGCGCTTGTCCCCATTTTGCAGAAAAGGAAATGGATTCAGAGAGGTTAAATGATTTGTATAAGAGAAGGGTTATCAACTTCTGACCAGCTTTGTCATACTTTTTCATTCAGTATAAAAAGTTGATATATATAGCCAGAAATGGTAGAGTTTAACATCACTTGATTAATTTTCTTCCAATTGTTATGCCAGGTGAAAAAAATATGTTTGCACATATTATACATATGTATCACACACATGTATGTCCATAATATGTACATACACACATTCTCTTAATGACAATTCCTTTACCTGTGGCTCTGAGTTCTAAATAATATCTGCAAAATTAGTTAACCCAAATATCTCAGCATTTCTTTGGATCTTTTAAAAAACCCTGAGCAAGTTAGAGAAATGTTGAAATATTTCCTTACCTTCCACCTCACCCCTCAATTTTTGAAGCTACCTCATCTCATTTAATCCCCCCATACCAAATTGTTGGAAATTACTGATAATAGGGATTGTTTTATTATTTGTATTTTTATTCCTGGGCTCTAGCACAGTGCCTGGCATATATATATATATATATATAGTAGGTACCTAATCAATGCTTGTTGGTTGATTGGTTGATGATTTTTACCTGAGCAATTGAAGAATCACAATAAAAGTACTTCCATGTCCTCTTTCTTTTCCTTCCTCCCTCCTCTTCCCCACCACTATTCCTCTTGCTTACCTTCCTTCTTAGAATCAATACTGTGTTTTGCTTCCAAGGCAGAAGAATAGTAAGGACTAGGCACTGAGGGTTAAGTGATTTTTGCCGTGTCCAAGTCTTGACTTGAACCCAGGACCACCTGTTTCTAAGCCTGGCTCTCAATCCACTGAGCCACCTTGCTGCCCCCTATATCCTTTCTCTTAAGTTAGGAAATGGCCTGGTCGAGGTATTAAATTTCATTCATGTTAAAGGGAAATATATATTCAGTAGAGTCACTAAAATACCTTAGGTCTTACATTTATAGAGCAAATATATCAGCTTTTGGGAAAATATGCCTAATGTTTTCCTTTCCTCCTTCCTTTCTGCCTGCTTTCCTCTCCCCCCCGCCCCCATCCCATTGAAAAAGAAAAAAAAGAAAAAAATTCTTTGTAATAAAAAAGTAGAGTTGAGCAAAACAAATTCTCCCATTCCCAATGTTAAAAGACTTTTAGACTCCTAAATTTAATCTATCACCTCTCTGTTAGGAGGTGGATAGCATGATTTGTTATTCCTCTGGAATTATGAATGGTTATAGTTTCATTCTTTCATTGGCCAGAACTGTGAGATGATTACAGCTTTCAAAGTTGTCTATTTTTATAATAATATATAATAAAATATAAGTATATAAATTGGTCACCTGGTTCTGCTCATTTAATTCTTTGCCAGTGTCTATTAAGTCTTCAAAATTGTTTTTATAATATTGATGTTACAGTAGAAATTGTTTTTTGGTTTTGCTTACTTTATATTCACTCATACAAATCTTTTTCCATGTTCTTTGAAGTGATCTATTAACTTATTTTGCACAGCAGGATAGTTTTCCATTATATTTATATACTTCAGTTTGTTCAGCCATTCATTCCCCTTAGTTGAGCATTCTCTTATTTTCTAGTTTTTTTTTTGCCATCAGAAAAAGAGGTGCTACTATAAATAATTTTGTGTATATATAGGATTTTTTCCCTCTTTTGGGGTTGGATCAGGCATTAGTATAGTTAAGTCAAAAGGCACACATGTGTACCATTCAGTAATTTTTGGGTATAGTTCCAAATTGGTCTCTAAAATGATTGTACTGATTCACAGGTCCATAGCATGTTGTTCATGAATGTGCCCATTTTTCCACAGCTCTGTCAGCATTTGTCAGTCTCTGTCTCTCTTGTCATTTTTCTCAATCAGTTCTATATACTATCCTGGAAATGAGACTGTAATCAGATACATTTGGGATAAAGATTTTTTACAAGTTATTTGTTTCCCCTTTATTCTTAGCTTTATTAGTTGTTTTTTTTGTTGTTGTTGTTTTTTTTTTGGCAAAACTCTTTAATGTTATATCTTCAAAATTACCTAGGTGGTTCAGAGTGCCAGGCTTGGAGTCAGGAAGACTTGACTTTGTGAGTTAAATTCATCCGCAGATACTTACTATCTATGTGATCCTGTGTAAATCACTTAACTCTGTTTGCCTTAGTTTCTGCATCTGTAAAGTGAACTGGAGGAGAAAGTGGCAAACCACTCCAATATCTCTGCTGAGAAAACCCCAAATGGGGTCAACAAAGTCCAGTAATACTGAAATGACAGAATAAAAATCCAAATTATGCATTTTATCTTCTGTGATCCTCTTAATCTACCCTGTTTAGTCATAGATGTTTTAGGTAATTTTTTCCTTGTTTCTCTAGTTTGTTTAGTTCATGTACCCCTTTGGAGCTTATGTTGGTTTAAGGTGGGGAGGTTGGTCTAAATCTAATTTCTTTTCTACTACCATCCAGTTTTCCCTGTAGTTTTTATCAACAACTAAGTTCTGGTAGCTGGGGTTTTTGTGTTTATTGAACACAAGGCTACTAGATTCCTTTGCTTTTCTGTGGTGTATACCTAAACTGTTAACACTGATCAACATCTTTATTTTTTAACCAACTTATTTTGGAAATTATTGTTTGTGGTATAGCTTGAAATCTAGGATTGCTAGGTTCCCTTCATTTCCACTTTTTTCTTTATTTCTTTTTAGTTTCTTGACCTTTTTTCCTTCCACATGAATTTATTTTTTTTCTAGTTCTATAAAGTAATCCTTTGGAAGTTTGATTGGAATGGCATTGAATAAATTAAGTAGTACTGTCATTTTTATTATGTTGGCTTGTCTTACCCCTGAGCAATTAATATTTTTCCAATTGTTTTTAATCTGTCTTCTAGAAATAATTACTTGTTGTTCTATTCATATAGTTCTTGTGTATATCTTGGAAGATAAACTCCCAGATAATTTATGCATTCTGTGTTATTTAAAAATGTAATTTCTCTTTCTATTGCTGGATTTTATTAATGTTACATGGAAATGGTGGTGGTTTTTGTGGATCAATTTTGTTTCCTACATTTTGCTGAAGTTATTGTTTCAATTAATTTTTAGTTGATTCTTTTGAGTTTTTGAAATCATCCTCTTTTGTAAAAAGTGATAATTTTGCTTCTTTACCTATGCTTATTCCTCCAATTTCTTTTTTGTTGTCTAGTTGCGTAGTTATAATTTCTTGCATAGTACTATGCCAAATAGTAGTGATAGTGGACATCATTGTCACATTGGATTTTATTGGAAAAGATTCCAATTTATCCTTATTACATATAATGCTAGCTCTTGGTTTTAAATATATACTATTTATCCTTTTAAGGAATGGTCTACTAATTCCTGTGCTTTCAAGCATTTTTAACAGAAATGGGTTTTGTATTTTGTCAAAAAATTTTTCTATGTCCATTGTTATATGATTTTTGTTTTTGTTATTAATAAGGTTAATTATATTTTTAGTTTTCCTAATATTAAACCAACCATAATTTATGGTAAAAATTCAACCTGGTTATAATGTATAATCTTTTATATGTTGTTTTAGTTCCTTTGCTAATATTTTATTTAAAATATTTACATCAATGTTCATTAGGAATGTTGGTCTGTAATTTTTTTTTCAATTCTGAATCTTTAGGTATCACAATCGTTTGTGTCATAGAAGGAATATGATATGATCCTTTTTTATTTTTTTTGCTACTTTTGTAAACGAGTTTATGTAATATTGTAATTAATTGTTCTTTGAGTATTTGATAGAATTGACCTATTCTGGGGCTTTTTAGGGGGTAGTGTTCATTTTTCGTAGTAGTCATAAATTGTTTTGGTTCTGCTATCTTCACTTTTATATTCATGAAAGTTCTAGTTTTTTCTAAATCTGTCTCATTTGTCATACCTTGTGATATAATAGTAATATGTTACCATAATTTGTTTAACTATTTCCTACTCTGCTATCACAGAAAGTGCTGCCATAATTTTTTTTAAATGGAGTATTTTTCCTCTTTGATCTCTTTGGGGTTTTGCTGAGTCGAAGAATAAGTACAGTTTAGTTACTCTTTGGATATAGTTCCAAATTGTTTTCCAGAATTGTTGGACTATTTCACAGCTACCAGCATCAGTACATTAGTGTGTCTGCCCTTCCATAGCTTTTCCAACAATTGCCATTTTCCTTTTTTCTTTTTAGTATCCTTTGCCAATTTGATGGGTATGAGATGAAACCTGAGTTGTATTTAATTTAGTTTTAAAATTTAATTCCTTTAATAAAATTTAATTCTTTATTATTAGTGATTTAGATAATTTTTCATATTTGTTAATAACTTTGTTCTTTTGAGAGCTGTATTCATTTTGGAGAATGACCTTTTCTTATATATTCGCATCAATTTTCTCTATATCTTAAAATAGACACTTATCAGAAAAATTTGACGCAAAAGTTTTCCCTCAGTTAAGTGGTTCTCCTCTAACTTTAAATGCATTATTTTTGTCTGTGCAAAAACTTTAATTATATGTCATCAGAATAGTCCACTTTATTTGAGACCCTTCTGTTCCTTGTTTAGTTCAAAAAAACAACAACCACCCTCAACATAGTTGTGAAAAGTCCTTTCCTTTCCTATTCCTCTTTTAAAAATTATTATATTACCTTCAGATCATATATCCATTTGGACCTTATTTTGGTAGACTGTGTGAGATTTTGTTCTAAACTCAATTTCTGTTAAGTTGCCTTCCAATTTTTCTGGCAGTTTTTGCTGAAGGATAAATCCAATTTAAGCCCCAGGAGTCGGATTCCCTAGGTTTATCAGTGTTTTGTTGCTTCTTGGTCTTGTGTACCTTAAATTTTCTACTGATAACTTCTGTTTTTTAACCAGTACCAAATAGTTTTGATGATTACTGATTCATAGTACAGTTTGTGATTAAATTCTACTGCATAGGGCCTTTATCCTCCTCTAGTAATGTGTGGAAGTGTTATCAAAAGTTGTTTCAATTACATAATAAGTGGTTTATTAAAAACAAAAAGAGCAAAGTCTTCTTATATTAAACTCTGGTGCAGATTAGCTTTGTGAGTGAATAAGATAAGACAAGGCACCTTTGTAGTTTTCAGAGATTTCAGGGTTGAATGTTAGGTGGTTAGAGTTCTTTCCAGCACTAATTCTATAATAATCAAATTTACAAAGTAGCTGGTATATTTGAATGCAAACAAAGTGTTAATCCTCAAAGGATGGGAATAAAAAGGCAAAAATCCAACAGACCTTGCCCTCCCAGAATTTGCATTCTAGAGGCAGATACCATGATGGAGAATATTCTGGGCCTCAAGTTAGGAAGACTTGAGTTAAAATACATACTACATACATGATCCTGGGCAAGTCTTCCTGTCTGCCTCAGTTTCCACAATTATAAAATTGAGATAATCATAATACCTACCTTACAGGGTTGTTTTGAGGATCAGAAGTAATATTTGTAAAATGCTTCTTAGCACAGTGCCTGGCATGTATAGGTCCTATATATATGCTTATTCCTTTCCTTACTTCCTGGAATATTTTTATAATATTTATATATATATATATACATATTTGTATGCACACATTTATATAGGTAACTTTAAAATTCAAATGGTTACAATTTTCTTTGTAGCAAAGTGAGCTGGGAAGAACAATTAGGAAATTAGGAGCTCACTAAAATATTTGTTGATTTATTGAATTATCTTTTGTTTATCCTTTATACAAACAATTTATTTGGTAACCAAAGATTTTTCCTTTCTTACTAGTAATCTGGGACTATTTATTATTTATTTTAAACCCTTACCCTCTGTCTTAGAATCAATGCTATGTACTGGTTCAAAGGCAGAAGAATGACAAAAGGGTAGGCAGTGGGGGTTAAGTGACTTGCCCAGGGTCACACAGCTAGGAAGTGTCTGAGGTCAAATTTGAACCTAGGACCTCCTGTCTCTGGGCCTGGCTCTCAATCCACTGAACCACCCAACTGCCCCTCTTCTGTGACTATTTATTATAAGTGAAGTAGAATTTGCATTTTAGAATTCTTTATTTTGGAAGAGGAAGCCAACTCAGTTACTCAGTTTATATTTAAGGAAATCTCTGATTAGACAATATCAGTTATTCAGATTAGCATTTAGATTTGAAACATAAATAGGAGAACATACAAATTTATTTATTCCTGCTATTATAGTAATTAACTTGAATTTATTTGCTCTTCTACATCTTCACTTTCACAAAATCTGACATTTCAAGCCCTGCTATTTGCTATAAGTAGTGAATAATATTGCAATTTTAAAATTTGGTATAATCACTATGAATTTATTTCTACTTTCATTTTTGTTTGCTGTCATGTCAAAAATTGATAGACTAGCTATCCTTGAAATTGTGTAGTACATATTAAAAAAATCTTTGCTTTAATCCATTATTTTCCTCTTCCGTGATGGGACACATCTGTACTCGGGGACGCACTTCCTCTTTACATTAGAGCCCCTCACTTCAGCTATAATACTGAGAGTTCCTGAGTTGGAAGAATTTGAAAATGAGAATGAGAACTCTGTCAGTTTCTCCTACCCATTTAAATTAATACATTTGTCAGGAAATTCCTTTCCAAGTCAGAGATTATATGGATACCCTGTGTCTACACAAGGCTGGGTTGGGGTGAAGGTGGGGGATGGAAGAGCAAACCCCATGCACAAGACTTGGGCCCAAAAGATAATCTTTACAGCTGACTAGAAATGATAGGTTTGGGTACTTACCATAGACTTTGAGATGTTGCCAAATTCCAGAAGTGTCTCAGTATTCAGTAACTGGTTGAGAGGAATAAGAGTATTTGAGTGAAATATTCCGTGATATACGCAAGGCTATCTAAAAGGGGGATCATGGACAGCCTTAGCTATAGTTATAGAGCTATCAGGGTTCAGATGGATGATTATCTATTAAATTATTACAGGACAAAGAGGGAGAGACTGTACCTTTCTATCTGGTCTTTGAGAGTGAATGCAAAAAGTAACAAACAGTTTACACTTAACAGGATACATGCCCAGTATCTGGCAAGTGCCAGGAAACTAGCCTTGGAATATTCTTTTGATTGAGGAATCTTTGATCTCATAAGAAAAACTTAAATGTTTTTTCCTTTGGGAGTCTACATGTGAAATATTAACTCAGAATAACTAATAATAGGGGAGAGATAATAAACTTTCTATACTCGGAGATTATAGTGAGGGGATGAAAGCTTTACTGATGTGGTCCAAAAGTTTTAGACTACTCTGGATATCTTTGTTACATTTAAGCATTTTTATTTCAGTTACATTTCTTGAACTTTGGAAGGATACTGCTTGAAGCTGCAAGTTTCTATGAAGCAAAATAATACTTGTTCATAAAATAAATTACTGAGTCTGTATCCTGGAAAGCATGTCATGGAAAATATTGGAGAAGTTAATTTGTTCACCCTACCATAGTTTGACATCCCCGCAGTCCCCCCTTAGCTTGGCCTGAGATAGTGGTTCAGGGTAATAAGGTACAAGATCTTCGATTAGAAGAGAAATGAAGAAATTACTTCACTAGAACAAGGATTTCATAGCCTAACTGTTTGAATCGAATTCTCTGTATTGAACTCATCTTCCTATGGGTTTCCATTTAAAAATGCAAGTTTTATCTGGCAAGGTATTAAAAGATTCCTTGGTACCTTATCTTCCCATGTCTAGACTGTTTTCATCAAAGGTATTGTTGGGCATATTAGATCCTTTCAGATACTTGGTGTTTAGACCTTTCTATTTTAGTTTAATCTACTTACATAAGTTATTCTGACTAGTCCTTTCTTTGCTTCATAGAGAAAGATTTTTTTGAATTTTGTTTTTCTTTCAGATTGTGATTCTTGGGATTGTTGAAGTTTAAAACATGGTTTTGTTGCTGCTGATTGGGCTGCTCTGCTTATGGTATCTAAGGTGGGAAGCATTAGTATGAGACCCTGCCCACCAAGATTTGGGGGTAGTCTTTTTCAGGACCATTATGTACTTTCTGTCTTGTCACTCAAAAGTCCCCTGTGGATTCTGGCTCCTGGTTCTTTTGCCTACTTGCAACCAAGTCACATAGATATGCCTTGTGAATTGAACTTGCCCCCAATCAAGACCTCTTGCTTAGGTTCTTAATTAATGCTAGTTGATTGATTGTATCACCAACAGCTGGATGGTGCCGTGGATAGAGTGCCAGACCTGAAATCAGGAAGAATTGAGTTCAAATGTGGCCTTAGATTTGTCACTTAACTCTATTTGCTTTAGTTTCCTTACCTGTAAAATAAGCCGAGAAGAAATGGCCAGCTACTCCAGCTAGTGTCTTGCCAAGAAAAACCTAAATGGGGTCATGAAGTGTTGGACAAGACTGTACTACTGAACAACAAATCTAAATCTAACCTTTTTAGAGTCTCGGTCTGTTATTTGCTGTGTGACCTTGGGCAAATGACTTGTCTGGACTCCTTTGCTACAGGAAATTGTAGAAATTTCTTCCATGATCCCTCTGGCTAGTGGGTGAAAAATTGTTTTCTGGACCTTCTTCTTTTCATGTATTCTTTTTCTTGGTGACCTCATTTGTTCCTTGGATTTGATTATTATCTCTGTGCAGATCATTCTAACAATTTATATATCTAGCCCTAAAGTCAGTTCTGAACTTGTCTTGCCTCACCAGCTTCCTAGTTCAAACTGTCTTATAGACACCATAAATTTATCTTATCTAAAACAACTCATCTTTTCCCCCAAATCACCATTCTATCAAGCTTCCTTATTTCTGTTGATAGTAGCACCATTCTGTCTCCTTCATCCTACATATCCAGTCATTTACCAGAATTTATGGGTTCTGCCTTTACAATATTTCTTAAATTTGTCTTTTTCTCTGCTCACAGATAGGACTGTAGTTCAGGCTCTTATTTTTTGCTTAGGACAGTTGCTACAGACTACTATTAATTGGTCTCCTTGTCTCAAGTTTCTTCCCATTCTAATCCTACACAGAGCTTCCAAAGTGGTTTTTCCTAGTACAATTGTGATTATGTATCTTTCTTTAAATTAGCACTGTATCACTGACTCTCCTCTGTTAGGCTCCCGACCTAACCTCACCCTTCCTTTCCAGCATCATTATTTACTATCCACCCTTCCCCCATTCCCATCCTCTGTCGTCTCCCTAACCTGGCCTTCTGACTGTTCTTCATATCTCTTCTTTCCACTTTTATTCTAGCTCCATTCAGGCCTCATGGGATCTCTCACTTCCTTTAAATCTCAGTTCACGAACCTGTTTTGCAAAGACTTTCCTTGCTCTTCTCCCCAGTGGTGGGTGCCTTCTCTCCTTCTTATCTTATATACTTACATGTTGTTTCCTCCAATAGAATTATAATCTCCTTAAGAACAGGGATTGTCATATTTTACACCTTTTCCTTTTTTTTATTTTTTGGGGGTAATCTCTAATGCCTAGAGGGGTCTGGCATGTTGTAGGCCCTTAATACTTGTTGATTGATTGACTTCCCGCAATTTTAAGTAGCACCCAGTTGGCAGCATAAAGATGAATCTAATCTATTTTATATGTATTCATTCTTAAAGGAACAATCATACCCTTAAACTAGGAACAAGTGGAAGCTAATTCATGTAGATTGGCTTTGGTTTGGGAATATGTGTGACTAAGCCATTATTGAAAATAGTAATGCATGTTATATTTATGTACACCAACTATAGTTTCTAATCAGTGACTAATAAAAGATGCTGTTAATTCAGTGATAACAAAAAAAGCTGGAAACACATTATGAACTCAGTTATAGGGGAATGACTGAATGGATTATGTGTGACTCTGTTAGAAAGAATGAGGAAATTGAAGAATTTAGAGAAACATGGAAAGGTTTGTTTGAACTGATGCAGAGTGAAGAAAGCAGAATTAAAAATAAATGTTAACTAAAAATAAATCAAGACCACGTTAAAAATAACAAAACTCAGGTGAAGTATAATGGTTGACTTTGGTTCTATATTATTAAAGTTAAAGCATATATTATTCCTCTCAACTGGTAAACTACAAAAAATGGAATGTCAAAAATAACTGTCAGCAGTTATTCCAGGTGGTTTTGCTTAATTTTTTTTTTGAGTATTAGCATTTTAAAATGAAGATTGGCATGGGTTTTTTTGGTAAAAGAAACATGAATCAAAACAAAATGTATTAATTAAAAACAGTAACAACAAAAACAACAGGGTTGGGATAGACAGGCAGACAATTAATATGTGATTATGTTGATTCTTTCCCATTAAGTTTCTTTTCCTTTTTCTAGCAGCTATAGTCTAGCCCAGTGGTTCCCAAATTTTTTTGGCCTACTGCCCCCTTTCCAGAAAAAATATTACTTAGCCCCCTGGAAATTAATTTTTTTAAAAATTTAATAGCAATTAATAGGAAAGATAAATGCACCCGTGGCCATCACCGCCTCCCTGGATTGTTGCAGCACCCATGAGGGGGTGGTAGCACCCACTTTGAGAATCGCTGCCCTATCCTGTTGACTGACTTAATTGTCCATACATGCTCTAAAGATTTCTCATGATTTTTGTGAATAAAGTTCTACACAGAGGGAGGGGGAAAAGGGGAGTTATTTTCATGTTTTTCCTTTTTTAGTCTAATTTCTGGGTTAACAGTTATACCCAGAATTACAGAAGGATCTTAGTCCTGTACATATAGATGTGTTTAAATTATTGTATTTGTGTTCCCAAGACCTAGCACAGTGCTTGGCATTTAGCAGATACTTAGTAAAAGCTTATTGTTCCTTTGACTGAAGTATGTCTGCTGTAGTTGAAACTCATTTGCATTGGACACATGTACCACATAAAAATATCCAATATGGTAGGGAGTCTCTGCTTTTTTAAGCACACAGTGTTTTTGATTAGATTAATGTCATTTGGAACTTAAGTTCTTCACCTGGGATCTGTAAACTTAAAATTTTTTTTTGAAAATTATTTCAATATAATTTGTTTCCTTTGTAATGCCATATATTTTATGCATATACACACATTATTCTGAGTAAGGGTCTATAGGCTTTACTAGACTGCCAAAGGAGTTTTGTCCATAACATATAAAGGTGAAGAACATTTGATTTAGAGAACTAAAGTAGTATATGCCTTTTCAAGGACTTTTCTTGGACAGAAGGACATAGGATTTATTAGTTAGGAGGATTTATGTAGTCAGTATTTATAAATAGGCCCAAAACATTCTAGGAAGAGAACTTAGAGCTTATTCATTCTCCCCCTCTCCCTCATTTTTATAGATAAGGAGGCTATGAGACCTCATTTGTCTGAGGTTACAAAAGGAGCAAGTTGCACATCCTGAATTTAAATCCAAATTGAGTGTGCTTTTCATATAGTTCTTTATGAATGTAAAATTGTAGTTGTCCCTTCTATTTCTGCTAAGGTATTAAGCACTGTGTTTTTGAGCATATTTTTAGATATAGGGAATAACTATAATGTTTTAGGACTCCAGACTCACACTATATCACTAGAAATTAACAAGGTGCTGGCATAATAATAAGGCTTTATAACATTTCTGGTTAGAAATGCATTTTGGTGCATGCAATCCACCTGTGTATGTTTGTTTAATAAACAACCACTACTACCATAAGCTTTTACACTTAAGAAAACCATAATTACTACTGTTTCCACTGTCTTCCTGTTTGGTGTTTGAATACCTAATATGTTAATGGTTGTCGGGGAGAGAAAGAGAACAAATGTATGCTTTGCTGTGTAGGACCTTCATTTTTAACTTTTGAGGCTTTTTTCCTGGCTAAGCTTAATGTACTTTAACTTTAGTTGCATGACTGACATGATTTTGCCACTCAACTATAGTTTTATTTTAAACTTAATAGGATTCATATAGAAACTACATTAGCTTTGAGATAAGCTCTTAGGATTTAGGTATTAACACTAAGTTGAGAATTATTTGATTTCTAGGAATCAGTATGGCTGTATGTTGTGTTTCATAAGTCAGTATTTAGATAGTATCAGAATTTTCATTTAGGCTGACATCAGAAGTTACACAGCCTTATTTTGGGGCATGGGAAATAAATGAAACTGATTTTTGTTTCTTTTAAAGACTTTCAGTTGAATTCTCATCTCTCAACACTGGCAAATATTCACAAGATTTATCACACCCTTAATAAGCTGGTAAGTAAATATAATAAAAGCAAAATTAACTATTTATACAAGAGTTTTGGGAGGATGATGAAAGTCAATTAAAATATATTTAGATGTTTTTTTAAAATGTTGAACTAAAAAACTTAATATGTGACTTATTGATAATAGCAAAACTATTTCTTGCAGAATTTAACAGAAGACGTTGGGCAAGACGACCACCAGACAGGTATATATAAAAACTAAATTTTGGGGTCAAGACTTGTGATTTCATTGGTGTAGGGAGCTCCCGGCGAGGAACTTCCTCTGCCAACGCAGATCAGCACCTTCTGCAGATTATACTCTGAAAATTGTCTGGGGGACCCCCCCCCAAGAAGTTCCATGGCTTGCTCAAGGTCACATGGCCAAGATGTATCAGAGGCAGGACTTGAACCCAAGTCTTCTTGACTTTGAGATTGGCTTCTTTATCTACTACATCATACTGTGTAATAACCATACTTTTGAATATTTAAGCTTCCTTCTGGAAAATTACAATAAAGTAATGAGAAAAAGCATACATGTTTATATTATGTGTAGTGGGAAACACTATTTGCAACTTGTTAATATTTTCATTTCTCATAAGCTGAAGAGACTTTCCCAACAGGAAGTCTATTCTGGTGTCCTAGTTTAGTAGCATTAAGGAAGTGCTACTCAACATTATGGATGTATTTAGTAGGATTAGATATTTTCATAGTGGTTTTAAGGTAAATTTCTTCTATTAAAATATTTTGTGAACATTTTATTTACAAAAAAATAATTTTAAGGACCTTTATTGTTTGAAAGTTGAATTTAAATAGTTGCGTTGATTGATCTTTTTACATTTTGTCATTATTTGCAATAGGCAAGATAAGAAATTCTCGATTCTTGTTGCACAATATTAATTTGAAAATGTATAGATTTCTCCATTAAAAAACTGATCACAATATTCTCCAAAATGTCAATTTTCTTTGAAGATTTTCAGTGAATAGTTCTGTACCATGTTAGGAATTTACTGATGGCTTTTCAGCACTGAAATTGTCCCTGAAATAGTAGGATAAAAATTTGAATTTTGAATAAAAATTCTCTGAATTTCTTAGTAATAAAGGGGTAATACTCATACTTATTGCTTAGGAATGCAGAAAGGGGAATGTTGGAGACCAATGACAGTAGGAGCTAGAGTTGGAATATTGCATTTAGTGACTAAGACCCATAGCTTACTGTTTCCTTACTGTGATATGTTTTATAAGGCAAGTGATAAAAACATTAAAAAAACTTCATTTTAATCCTACATTCTTCTATAGTATCTTTTAAAATTACACTAGGTTGATTTATTTTTTGTTAAGTTTGTGGAACCCTTGAGCCTTCACCAATAGATCATAAAAAGTCTGTTGATAGAGGTAATCTGCCTTTTTGGAAATTTAGTTACGAAAAGTGTAACAACTAAAGAATGTCTTTTTTATTATATTCACTATTCTGAAATATCATGTAAATTAAAAAACAAACATGTAGCTTAGATATAGTACCCAATCTATTGTACCAAGGTCATTGCTAAAAATTGCAGTTAGGATTTTTGAAGGACTAACAACTACAATGCCAATTACGTGGTGAAAGTAAGTCAATCAAGACTTTTTTCCTATCTGAAGAGAAAGAGATACAAAAATCTAGGCAGATTCTGGTTGTTCCTCAACAATTATTGACTAGATATATTTAGCTTGTTTCTTCTATTTTATCTGGCAAGAGCATATTAACCAATCCTTCTATTTTTAGATGCCAGTTTTATAATTGGACTCTCAATTTAACCTTTTGGGTGAATATTCTAATTGAAATGTGGCAGTTTTCTTAAAACAACATTCTGGGCCTTGCTTCCTTTTTTTTTTTTCCCCTTCCCAGGTAATAGTACTTAATAGCTCACATTTATAGTGCTTTAAAGTTTACAAAGTGTTTTCCTCATAACAGCTATGTGACAGAGGTTCAGGTCAGGAGGCATTGGTACATATGGAGGACTTTATTTTAGGTTGCTCTGTTTGGGAGCAAAGAGATGAAGGGGTCAAGTGGATGTTCATTTTAAACTCATCTGAAAAACATATTACCATTGGTCACTTGTTCCTTATCTCTGAGGTCACAGAAGCCAGATGTGACAGTGGGCCAGAAACTTGTTGCTTCAAAAAGGTGTGTGTATGTGGGAGCTAGAATTACATTGGATTGGATTTTGATGGTATTGGCAGTGGCAGGAGTACTAAGGGAACCATTTGGTTGAAAAAGAGACAGACCTATGGGTTAGGAATATTATCTGATTGACCCTTGGCACCTGGGAAAACAATGAGAATTCAAATAAGAGGTAAAGTAAGCAGGAGATTCAGGCTTCAGAGAAAACAAATAGAGCTGTATTTGATTTTTAAAAGGCTTGTGGAGTTTTGGATCTAAACAGCTTTGGTCTGAGCCCTTTCTTCTTTCCTATTCAACTATCAGGATTGTGGTTAGTTAATTAGACTGGATTTATCTCCTGTCTTCTCTGCTATTGCCTTTGCCTGCACTAGTGAATACTGGCCTATCCTGTTAGTACAGCTGCATCACCAACTGCATCATTGGAATATCTGACTTCTGTGACCTCCAGTGATCAGTGGAAATCTGTAAGAGCTTGCTTTCTTGGTCTCATTCATTTATTAGTGAGATTGCTAATCTCACCACTGTCTTTTTGTTGTTGTTGTTATTCCTTAAGTTTTTTTTTTGTTTTTGAGTGGCTTTCTGATGAACCTCTCACCTAGCAATATTCATTCATGAAGGAGACAATCTAATATGATATATCCTATTTTCTGTGTCACAGGGACCTGTTCTATTCCATGAATGTTTGCCTATCCCTGTAGTCTATCCTAGATACTAGACAATCTTAGATATCCATATATGTGCTGTGGACATTTGGAGAAGGAAATTTCCTGAGGTTCCCTCCTCATTATACTCTTTGGCATTCTTTGGTCATTATTTTTCCTAGAAGAGATTCTTGTCCTGAATCCCCTCTGATCACTACTGCTCTTGGCACCTATTCCTATAATGTTCCAAGTGAATTAAGAGAGACCAGGTTTTTGCTCTCTCTTTGAATCTGAAACAGGCAGAAGCACATCAAATATTCCTTCCTCCTGCTCTCATCTTTTGCTTCTTTTCTCTACAGCTGAATAACTTCACACTTATTGTGTGCCAGGTGCTATGCTGAGGATGTAAATAATTTCTTCTTTTTGAGGCTCAGCTGTTATATTTATTTTTTAAATAATAGACTCATGCTCTAAAGCATGAGGGAATTGATTGATTGCTTAGTCTTTTCTTGTTAATGCTACTTACTAATTTTTTTGTTTTTTCTCTCCTTGTTTGAAGTGTTTTCATTTTCATTTTTTGGTTTTTGAATGCATTTTATGTCTTTTTTTAACATCACCAAAATTTCCCTCTATAAATCTTTTCCTTCTCTGAGATAGCCATTCCTTATAACAAATAATATTTTTTAAAGAAAAAGAAAAAAATTAGCAAAACTTATGTGTAGATACAATACATTAATGGACCTTTCACCTTTGCAAATGGGTGTGGTGTTGGTGTCTTCTCATCTCTCTTTGGAGTCATGCTTGTTCTGTATAATTTTGTAGCTTTCACTTTGAATTTTTTTTGTAGGTGTGCTTCTTTTGGTTTATAAACATAATTGTAGTCATGTATATTATCTTCTTGACTTCACTTCATGTTGCATCGATTCATATAGATCTTTCTGTGCTTTTCTGTATTCTTCATATTCCTCTTTTTATGGTTGTCAGATTCTATCATATTCATGTGCTCCCTTCTCCCCCTCGACCATTGGATATTAATTCCCAATTCTTTGTTATCACAAAAAGTGATATAAATATTTTAATACATATGAGCATGGTCTTCTTATGAATAACCTCCTTAGGATGTAAGCCTAGTAGTGGAATTGGAATCTCATGTTAAAAGGTATGGACAGTTTATTCATTTTATTTGCATAATTCCAAATTACTCTTCAGAATGGTTCTACTGATTCATAGCTCCACCACAAAAATTTACTAGTGTGCCTGTCTTCCCACAACCCCTCCAACATTGATTATTTCTATCTTGTGTCATCTTTGCCAGTTTTCAGTGTAAGGTAATATTTCAGGATTGTTTTGACATACATTTTTCTTGGTGATTTAGATTATTCTGTTTTTACTACTTTGTTCATTTTCTTTGACCACTTAAGTGTTAGGGAATAAATTTTGGTCATTATATATTTGTAAATTGTTTATATATCTTGAATACCAGCCCCATATTAGAGATATTTCCCTTCCTATACTAGGTGTTAATTTTGTTTGTCTAGAATTATTTTTTATAATTATATTCCTTGTTTGGTTACGAATAATTCTCCTAACCATCTGTGAGATTGTGAAGATTTGGACTGACTGATGAACGAACAATAATCTAATGACTGCTGTGGAAAGTATATGATTTCTTTTTTTCCTAATGTTTTCATATCAAATAGCTGGCCTATCTTTTTTGGGGGGAGGAATGGCTTACATACTTTTTACTGAAAGTCCATCTTTTTGCTTTGATCAGCTTTGTCTGACAATGTTCTTGACTGTAGCCCATTTCTTTTGCTTTTCAGAATGTTATATTCCAGCTTCTTTGATTCTTTGTAGATAAATAATAATAGTCCTAGCTATAGTCATATTGATTTTCCTTGATTCTTGATCTTCCCAGGCTTTTTTTTTCTTAGTTTAATATTTGTTGTATGACATTGAAATGGTAAGATTTAACTGAAGTTATGGTTTCTTTGATTTGGCACTTTGTGGACTTTTATTGATAAGTATTTTGTCTTTTGTATACATCTGGGAAGTTTTAAAAAATTTCCTTATGTTAATTTGCCTTTGAATTAGTTGGGACTTTTCTCCTAATCTTCTGCTATATTCAGACTTTTTATTTAATCTTGTATTTCTTGGAGGCCAATTAGCCTTAAATTATTTCTGTGACAACTGCTATGGCTTGTAAAATTATGTGTTTTTCCAGAGTATTCTTATTTTTTCATCTGTTGTGCCAGATTTTCCTCCACCAAGTCATTAGTTTTCAATTATGATATATTCTAACTTGTCCTTACTCTTGTTGCTTATTAATGTTGCTTTTGATTTTTCTTTGAGAATTCATGTGCCTCAATTTCAGTCCCAATTTCCATCCTCATTTATTCTTTTTTTAAAATTTTTCTACTGAACCATTCCAGAATTTCTTCTTGTTGTTCCATTATTTCAAGGACCCCTTAGATTTGTTTATAGTACTTACTTATAGAGGTTGGTAAAATCTTTGAAATACAAACCCAGTAAACAAGAGAAACCTAGCAAGGTAAATTACATTGGAACATTTGAAAGGACGTAAATGATGATTAAATGCTTACATTCCAATAACAGAAACGTTGTCTCTAAACTTCACAGAAGTAGTAAAGGAAGACAAATGTAGGAACTGTTAGGGTAGTTTTCCTTCTGTCTTGTTGGTTTTAAGAGGGCCAAGAAAGGAAAGTGGAGAAAGGGGCATACCCAGAAAAAGAAATGAGAAATAAGGGGAAAGGAACATAAAGTTTTTCCTAATTGGAATGTGTGCTTCAGAATAAGAGTATACAAATCATGGTCTAGAATAATCTGTAATCAATTGCTAGAGGTTTTCTAATAAGATAAATATGGAAATAAGTATATACATTAACGCCACTATTTTCATATAGTTCTTGAACTGATAGTTATCACAATAAGAGATAAAGGAATTAAAGGAATAAGAGAAACAAAATCATTTTTTTTGCTGCTGCGAATATTATGGTTTACTTTGAGAAGCCTGATATTCAACTAAAATTATTTGAAACTATTAATAAATTCAGGCAAATAGCAGGATATAAAAATATACTCATAAAAACCATCAGAATTTTTGTATATTCACAATTGAACTTAGCAGAGATAGAAAAACTATTAAAATGTATTAGATATTCAGGATTAGAATGTATATATTCAAGGCTCTGCTTACCAATATAGATTTAGATAATATTCTTTGCAGAAATAAAGGAATATTTAAATAAAATGAGAATAATATTAGTAAATAATAACTTAGCAGAGTGCCTGGTACATAGTAGGTGCTTAATTAATACTTATTCCATTCCATTTCAAATAAGTATTAAGATTAATAGGTTGTGGTAGGGTTATTATAATAAAAATGGCAATGCTACCTAAATTAATGTTACATATTTAGTGTGGTATCAGTCAAAATATAGAATGAAGATAAAAAGTCCATTTGAAGGTGAAAAAAGTCAAGACTCAAGGGAAATAAAAAAGTATTAAGGAAAGAGGCTGCATAGTATTGTATCTCAAAATATCTTACAAATCAGGAATCATAAAAACTATTTGAAATTAGTTTAAAAAAAAAACAGGAGTGTAGATCATTGGAGAACAGTTGAAGTGAATAAGCCACAGAAAAAACAGAATAGTAACATATTGTTTGATCAGTGCAAGGAATCCATTTAATAGGGGCTAAAGATTCCCTGTTCCACAAAAACTTCTCTCAAGCTTTCTGGCAGAAATTAAGTTGAGATCAACATTTTATATCATATATCATAATAAGCTTCAAGTTTGTACTTGACCTCAATGTAAAAGGTCACATCATAAACAAAATAGAAGAGAAGGGAAGAAAATATATTTCATAGCTGTGGATGTGTAACAGTTCCTGATAAAAACAAATGATAGAGGGGAAAAGTGACAATTTTGATTGTATTAAATTGGAAACCTTTCCCACTGATTGTTTATCATTGATGGATAAAAATTCATTTAGAATAAAGGGGGAAAAATCATTACACCAAATTTCTTAAATCCAGGATTTTAAAGGATTGGTACAAATACATAAGAACAAGAACTATCTTCCCCTGAGTAAATGCTCTAAAGGTATAGTCAGTCAGTTTTCAGAAGAAGAAATGTGAGCTAATCAACAATTATAGTGGGTGGACCTAACTTAGGATAGTACCTTTTTAGTTTAGATTTGATATTGGAGTGAAATGAAACATTCATAGGTCATTCAGTAGTTAACAATGGGAGATTTACTTAGCCTTAGCATAGAAAGGATATTCAGTAAGAAAATTACAGCACTTAGCTTGTTTAGATGCATCTTCTTTCACCTTCCTATGGAAATATGCTTGGTCACATGGTATTGTGACATTCACCACATCTAAATTAGGGCCCCATTTCCACTTTGGTGGGCCTTTTTATACCCTTACGCTTAAAGGGCACCAGGAAGCCACATTATGACCACAGCACCAGGAAGCTGGGACAATGGAAATACACCTTTGTCTTTGTCCACTGGACCAATCAGATTGGCCTTTATGGAAAAAATTAATGTTAACTCACATGGCAGGAGCATTTGGTATCCTTGTAAATAGTGGTCCTGTCACAACAATTTTATGGAAAAATTCTTTAAATCACTAATAATAGAAATAACAAATTAACAGCATTCTGAGATTCTACCTCAGACCCATCATATTGGCAAAGATGACAATAAAGGAAAATGAGAATTGTTGGAGAGGTTGTGGAAGGACATGTGTACATATTAATGCATGGCTCATAGAATTATATAAATAATTTTGGAAAATAATTTGATATTATATTACCAAAGTCACTAAACTCTGCATATCCTTCAACCCTGCGGTATTACTAGTTATATATTTTAAAAGATGTTAAAGATAGAAGAAAGGTATCTACAGATACAAAAATATTTATGAAAATACTTTTTGTGGTAACAAATAATTTAAAATAAATTGGATGCCCAGTGGGAATGTTTATACAAATTATGGTGAATGGACATTACTGTACTACAAAGAATGATAAGGATGGATTTAGAGAAAGCGGAGAAGATCTTGATGAACTGATGCAGAGTGAAATGAGCAGGACCAGAGAGGTCCAGTGTATACATTGACTACAGTAATATAAAGGAAAACAACTTTGGAAGACTTCACAGCTATGAGTCCTGCTATGATCAGTCATGACTTCAGAAGACTAATGAACCATGTTTCCTGGGGCCTTGGCAGAGAATTGATAGATTAGACTGCAGAGTAAGACATTTTCAAGCATAGCTAATGTGTGAATTTATTTTGATTGCTTATACTAATTTTTCACAAGGTTCTGCTTGGAGAGGAGGTGGGTGTGAGTGGTGGGTGGAGTTGGCAGGAGGTGAATAAGTAAAAAACAATAGAATAAAAGAACAAAAAGTGGTAATGGTCTATTTTTAAAAATATGTAGGACAGCAGAAAAATATTCAGAAGGGGACACGAAAACAATAGTTTTCTTGCTCTCATGTTAAATTTAACATACTTAAAACACTACAAATAAAAGTTCATAGTTTCATATATTGTCGTCTTTTTTGTTCTTTGTATATTGAAATGTTCATGTTTGTTGATGTTAAGGTGATAAAAGAAGAAAATTCATTTTAAAAAAGCATCAAGCAGTCCACAAACTGGAAGGAAGAAACATGCTTACTAAAGTATTTGCTGCTGTCATGAAGGGATGATGGACACTGAGTCCAAATGCAAGAGGTATTACGTATAAATGTCTGGGTGTCCTCCAGCTGCTCCAGTTTGCTAATAGCTCCAGATGCCAGTTGTGCTAATAGCATCAAGCTGCAGAATACTACAGAGCTTCCTCAGTGGGACAAAAACATTGTTTTAAAGGGAGCAGAAGGGAGGTCCTGGATTCCATTGGATTGTGATTGTCTTGGCCATGTTATTAGTGGTAAGGGGGACCCTAAAGGAGATGACCACTAAAAAGAGAACAACTTTTCAGCAATAAAATTGCTTGTTGGTTGAATTATATTGTCCACACAGGAATAACCAAGTGAATGAGGAATGCCTATTGTCTAGACCAGTGCTGTTAAAACTCATATCGAAGGATTCTTGTGGGCAGTAATGACTTGGAAAACCATATTCCAACATTATCTGTGGTCTGTTGTATTTTTGTCTTGTTAAATATTTTGTTAAATTATATTTTACTCTGATTTGGACCAGACAGCATGTTTGACACCTCTGGTCTAGACTATGATGTACAATTCGACTGGCAGTCCCATTAAAAATTTTATTAAATGTTACATATATTTTAGATATGGTCTGCAGATATAGACAGTAAACTGGGCTCAGAATTGAACAAGAAGTGCAGAGTTGTCTTGATTATGTTTGGGAAAGGAAAGGAATAACATTTATATAGTGTTTACTAAATGTCAGGAACTATGCTGTCATTCAAATACTACATTTGATTCTCAATACAAACAAAGTAAATTACATGCTATTCTCCCCATTTTATACTTGAGGAGACTGAGGCTAGCAGGTGCGAAGTGATTTGCCCAGAGTCATACAGATAGCTAGTAAGGCCAGCTTTAAACTCAACTTTTTCTGATTACACGATTCCACTACTAGGTTATCCCTTTGTTTTGGACAGTAATACTTTGAGTGATCACAAAAACTGTTTCCTGACACAAATCTCTTTGATTTGTATTTTTCTATTGGCGTTATATGAGTAGTATAACTCCACAATCTCTAAGAATTAAAATCTGAGGGGCACTAAGAATGTATGGTAGGTATAAAATAGGCTGCCTCTCATTACCCGTGATATTAAGTGGTATAAAGTTATCATTTAGGAAATGGGCATGGGCTAGGCATGTGGCAGCAGTAGGGAGTATACCTACAAAGCCTGATTGCTTGTACTGGTATCCTTGGAATATTAAAAATCCTAGAAGTAAAGGGTGTTGGGCAGTTCTTGTAGCTAAGATTACTAGGAGAGTATGATCAAGAATCTTATAGAATGGAAAGATGTGGATAGTTTGGGATCTGTACTTGTGAAAGGATATACACTTTGAGGTATGGATCCATTAAAATACCTCATGCTGTTTCATCCCATCTCAAGAATCAGTGTCAAGAAGTATTTCCTAAAATGTTGTATTGGCATTAATAAACAGGATTGATTTTCCTATAGTTTGTACCCTTAGAATGTACGCTCCTTGAGAGCAGGAATTGTCTTTTAAACTTTCTTTGTATCCCCAGTGCAAAGGCAGGCACAGGGCCTGGCCTAATAAGTATGCTTAATAAATGTTTATTGACTGACTGATAGCCAGCAAAACTGTGTATAATGCTACAGGGGGAAAAAATGGATTTTTGATGAAACAGAGGAATTTCAAAACATTACTGATGAAAAGACCAGAGCTACATAGAAACTTTGAAGTTCAAACACAGAAGTTAATAGAAACATAAAAAGGTAAACAAACAAAAAAAGAAACATTAAAAAATAAGGTAAAAACAATGATAAAGGACTAAGCAAGGATAAACTGTTTATATTCAAATATGGGGAGTTAATACAGTTCTCCCATCTGAATGCTATCATCAGGGATCATAGAGAAAGTCTAATTAGATAAGGTCAGGGAGTAGTTTTATACCATATCTTGCTGATCTTGAATGAAGAATGGAAAGATGAGAATTGTAATAAATTAGGGAGGAAGGGAAAGGAAATTTAAGGAAAACTATCTCATCAGAATGCATCTATATATACCAATGAGGAGATGGGGAGAACAGCTGACATTTGAACTTTCATCTGAAGTGGCCAAAGGGGGGGGGGGGAATATACAATTGGGTATTGTTGGAAAGGAGAATTAAAGGGGAGGATATATTGAGGGAAGGATGGAAGGATTAGTTCTGCAAAATAAACCTTAATTAAGGATGTGTAAAAATATAGTTCTCTTTGTGAACCAGAGGCAGGGTGCCCATCAGTTGGGGAGTGCCTGAAGAAATTATTGTATGTAAATACATGATATACTATTGTGCTGTAAGAAATGATGGCGTTGATTTCAGAGAAACTTGGGAAGACTTGTGTATGAACTGAGTCTGAATGAAATGAACAGAATTGGGAGAACAATTTAGATAACAGTATGGTAAAGACAAAAATGCTGAAAAAATTAAGGACTGTGATTAGTGCAATGAAAAACTACTGAGGTCTAATGCTGAAACAGACTACCCACTTCCTGATAGAGAGGCTACTTGCACAGAATGAGATTTTCTTTTCTTTTACCTGACCATTGTGGAAATTGTTTTGCTAGACTATACATGCTTGCTACAGGGATATTGTTTTTTGTTTTTGTTCTCAATTGAGGGGAAAGAGGACTTGGGGTAAGAATACAGACTTTTGATTGAAAAAATAAATTACTTAAAAAGCACGATTGAATCCTTAGACCAATTAGACAAAGTTCTTTTGTATTCTCTTTTCCAGTAAAGCTGGATGGATATTTAGAAGCCTGTGGCTTGATCCTCATGATGAATTGAGTTTCTAGATTGTATGTTATTTGTTGAAAAATGTCAGAATGTTCAGTGAATTAAAGTTGGAAAAGAAGTTAGTCTATAATCATAGTACCATTTTACCCTTTTGATTTGTGAATAAGTCAATGCACTCTGAAGCTTGTCTTTATTTTTTAAAACCTCTGACCACTTCCAGAAGAGAAAGACCCTGAACTAATATTGTTCTTTAGTAAAGAAGTGTTTTCATCATTTTACTGAGGATTACATAAATATCATAGCACTAAAGAAGGAATTTTTTTAATTAAAAATTTTATTTCTTAGGGCAAATATCTTCCTTTAACTTTTTAAGATATTTTAAAATTGATGCCTTTTGTTTTTATATTTATTTTCCAGTTGAACTCTCTCTTTGCTTCCCTTTCACCATCCTCTCCCAGTGAATCTTCTTTTATAACAAAGTATTTTACTATTATATTGAAAATGAAAACAATGTCCATATATACTCATTGCTGGAGATAGTTGTACCTTTACCTACTACTTTAACGTAGAGGAGTACATGTAAGTGCATATAACTAAGAATTAAGGAGAACCTCTGAAATTTTCACCATGTTCACTTTATTTTCTCAGTATTATTTCATAGAATAAAATATTCTGATATTTATCATTATAGTCTTGTATTTTTAAATCAATCAGATTTATTTCTGGTTAAGATTTACTACCAAGATAGACATCTTGATTCTATAATTATGTCAAGAACCAAATATAAGTGTGATTGTAGATTCTGAATTCAGACATTTATTGATGATAATTTACTATTCATTTATTGAGAGTGGTATTGCACTTATATGTCAATCCCAGTAATAATTTTTTTATCAGAGATATATTTGGATGAATTCTGATCTCATCTCATTTCTCTTTACAATGGAGCAGTTAATGTGGGGCATTTAATGAATTACCCAGCACACCTATTATGTACCATGCTGGTTTTGGAAAGAAAGGGAGAATGATACAAAATTTTCCACACAGGAATAACCAAGGAAAGCCTTTTGGTCTAGACCAGTGATTCTCAAAGTGGGCGCTACCGCCCCCTGGTGGGTGCTGCAGCCATCCAGGGAGCGGTGATGGCCACAGGTGCCTTTATCTTTCCTATTAATTGCTATTAAAATAAAAATAATTAATTTCCAGGGGGCTAAGTAATATTTTTTCTGGAAAGGGGGCAGTAGGCCAAAAAAGTTTGGGAACCACTGATCTAGACTATACTTAAATTGGAAATCTCTTCTCTGAAAGGTATAGCATGTCGCCTCTCCATAACTTCAATTTCTGTACTTGTCCACATCTTTCCTTGATTCTTTCATAGGTTTCCTCCCACATTTTGTTGGATGTCTTCCTCTAGGTCAGGGGTCAGCAACGTATGGCTCTGGAGCCATATCTGGCTCCACCTCCCAACCAGCCACTCAGGGCAGAGCCCCAGGATGTGCTCCAGGGGGCCCTTCAGCCCCACCCTATATTCCAGCACCTTCAGCTTCCATCCTCCTTCTTCCACAGCTCTCACAGCCAAAAAGGTAGCTGACTGACTGTTGCTCTAGGTTCTTGACATTGCACAGATACCAATGGAGTAAATAGGGTTGTTAGTCAGTTTTCTGTTACGGCATCAGATTTAAATTTGGAAAGAATCTTATTTTACAGATGACAAAACTAAGGCCCAGAGGAATTAAGTAATTTTCCACAGGTGTAAGAAGTTAAGTAGCTGAGTTAGCATTTGAACTCTGGTCATCTGAGTCTGTATACTTTCCATTGCACCAACTATGTCCTAGAGTGTGACTTTTTTTTTTTTTGCTGGTTTTCACATACACAAAAACACCAACACACCACCTTTTCCAGATACATAACATCACAGAACTGTATTTAAAAGTATTTCCATTTCATATTGCATTTTACAAACATACACAATTACTTTTAAAAACTGGGCTGCTTGTCTGTGCTTCTTTCTGTATCTGTTCTCTTACGGTGCATTTTTAAAAATGTATGTTTAGTTCTCCTGTGATCACTGGGATCCTTTAATATTTTTTTCTTAATGTGTTCAGCAATATAAAGTTTCTTCTAAGAATTGTTCTAGTTGCATCCTGTAAGTTTTGATTTATAGCCTCAATATTTTCTTTATTGTGTCTTTGATTTATTTTTTGACAGACTCATTCAGGAGGTTATTTAGTCTCTAAATCAATGTTTTTATTCATATTTCCTTTATTACAGTGCTTTATTGCATTATAGTTTATAAAATTTGTGTACAATATTTCTACCTTTCTACATTTGTTTTTTTATGCCCTGATATGCTAGATTTTCTTAAAGTACAGGCTGTCACAAGATAATAGACATAATTCTTAAGATTAGCCAAAGGGTCTTTTCATTTCAGGTTTTTTTTTTTTCTAACAGTCTCTTCAGATCCTTAATTCCTTTCTTGTTTATCTTATTCTTTCATTTGTGTAGGTCTGAAAGAGATAAGTTGAAGTCTCCTTCATCTGCCTTACTGTTTAAATCTTATAATATCCTAGGTTTTTTTTGTAAGTACTTGGATGCTGTCATTTGGTGTGTATATGTATATTTACTTTTAGTCTTATTGCTGCCTTTTAAAAAATATCTCAATTATTTCCTGATATTCATCTCCCCTTTGAACCCTCTTTTTTAAATAAAAATAACTAAGCAACGCTAATTAACAAATCTGACAGGTATGTAGTGTTTCACAGTGGAAATATTTTCCTATTCTTATTAGAGGGGTATATTCTATAACCTATTCTTTGGGACAATCATTAATCATTTGGAACACATGTTTAATATTGATACTGTTTAATTTATAGTGCATTTTAAACATAATGCTTGGTTTTTTTTTTTTTTTGCTTGTCTCAACCAAGTCTTTTTCCTGATGCCTTTTTTTAAGATTTCAACTACAGCATAAATTCTAATACAACTTCTCATTTTAAATCTATGAATCTTTGCTTTAAAAGGCATGGTTCTTATATATATAGTAAGTTATTGTGTTTTATTTTTCAATCCTTTCTGCAACCATTTTCTCTTTAATGATAGAATTTTTCACTTCCATGATTAAAATTATTTTTCCCTCTGGCAAATTTTATAGGTCAAGGGATAGGGGGTAGGGCCTGGACCCGTTGACTTCATTGGCATAGGGATATCTGGAGTGAGAAACCTCCCCCTCACAATTCAGGTTGACCTTTTCATTGGGGCTCTTCATCTTAGCTGCCCTGAGCATTGAAAGGGTAAGTGACTTGTCCAGGATTATAGGTAGGACCACTATGTTTCATAGGTGAGACTTGTCTGAGCCTTTTTTCTCTATCTTCTATTATTATGCTGCTTATATGCCATATTGTATAATATTTATTTTTTCCTTTTCAAAATATAGAGAGTAAATCAACTAAGTACCTGGAGTTTTTATTGCTTGGAATAACTAAATACCAGTCTCCTCAGTTTTGCTGTACCTTGAAAAACCCAGTTTTAAGTTTCTAAATTCCTATAGAATTATCCTCAATTTATAGGATAAGTTAATTTGGGCTGCAAAACCATTTTTCCTTGTTCTTTGACATATCATATTTTAGCATTTTATTTATGGTTTTGGTATATCATTCTAGCATTTTCTTCCATTTGTGGTTGTTGTTAAACAGTTCTAGATGACTTTACTGAATGCTTTGTTATAAGTATCTCTTCTTGAACACTTAAAATAGTATGTCTTTGAATTGGGAGATCTGAAACTTAATAGCCACATTTCCAATTTTGGTTTTATATGCCCTATGTTGTAAAAGCATAATGGAAATAAATGAAATTGGCCTTGAAGTCAAAAGACCTGTAGTCCAGGATCTGCCTGTGGTTCACACTTAAGTCACTTAGCCTTTTAATGCTCTAAGTTACTTTATTTGATTACAAGTTACTGATGGTTTTCCGATTTCTACCAGGGAAGGGAATTTTCACATTGAGAGTTCCCCATACTCTTGAAATCACAAATCCAAGAATATCTTACTCAAAAAATTAATACCTAGGGTCTAACCCAGTGCCTTGTACATGATTGGCACTTAATATGTTTGTGGAATTAAAATTGAATTTAGTACTAATGTGAATATCCTTCATTTTAATAACCTTATTTTAATCCATGATTAAATCCCAACCTGAGGAATTTTTATTTTTAAGTCATTCATAATGTGGGTATGGCCTGTTTTTCCTGATTTATTTTATGGTACTCCCTTTCACATACTCTTTATTTTCTAGCCAGACTGGCCTACTTGCTAGTCTTCAAAGTTGACTCCTCCCTCCCCACCAATCTCCAGGCTGTGTTGACTCCCTGTCAGCTGCAAAGTCTTGTCATTCCCACCATTGTAACATCTCTTGTGTACACTCCTGTCTCTCTTCTGACACTGCATCATCCTGGTACAGACCCCCATCACTATTGAAGTTGCCTGCTTGGGAGGGGTTTCCCTGCCTCAAACCTCTCTCTGTTCTGATCCATCCTCCACTCAGCTGTCAGATTGATCTTCCTGAAGCACAGATTGGGCCATGCTATCTTCTTCAGTCAACTTCAGTTGGCACCCCCATTCCCTCCAAGGAGCAAACATAAAATCTTCTATTTGACTTTGAAAGTCCTCCATGACTTGGTCTTGTCCTCTTGTTTTGGTCTTCTTACACCTTGTTCCCCTCCACAGACTGATCCAAGTGACACTGACCTCTTTGCTCTTGCTTGCATTGGATAACGCCATTTCCTGCCTGACATTCTCACTGGCTGTCCCCTTGCCTGGACCTCTCTCCCTCCTCATCTCTCCATCTTCCAGCTTTTCTAGCTTCCTCCTAGTTTCAACTGAATTCCTGCTTTCTACAAAAAGTCTTTCCTGATCTGCTTTACTGCTAGTGCCTTCCCTCTGAGGCTTCCCCCAATTTATCTTTGATATGTTTTGTTTGTCCTTGGTTGTTTGCATGTTGCTAGACTGTGAGCTCCTGTAGAGCAGGGACTATCTGTTTTTTACCTTTTTTTGTCATCACAGTGCTTAGCTCCTGTATTTGGCACATAGTAGGGGCTTAGTAAATGGCTTTTGACTGAGAAGCCAAATTCTTTAGAAGTGAGTCTTTATTTTATGCAACTACCTCTTTTATACTTTTTGCCTATGTTCCCAATTCCTTTTTCAGGAAGTCTTCGATCTTGCAGTTCATCAGACTGCGTTAGCAAAGTGATGCCACCAAGGAAAAAGAGAAGACCTGCTGCTGGAGATGATTTATCTGCAAAGAAAAGTAGACATGATAGGTATGTTACAAAGACATAATTTAAGATAAATGAAGTGATCATTTAAAGTTATGGACTACCAACTTGTCAAATGTGTTTTGAATGTAGGCATTTAAAGTTATGGTAAGTGAGCAACTTATATTGCTTTGGACTGATTAAGTTACACACATTGAAGTCAATATTTATTTGATAGTCCTTATTTTATGTTTTCCAAGTTTAATAGCTAAAAATAAACGTGACAATTTTTAGCCATAAGCCATTATTTTTATTTGGGGTCTTTGATTTACTAGAAAGGAATACTTAAAATCTTATCTCTTCATTTTTAAAACTTTTCTGTTAGTATGTTACTAAATTATAGAGTATGTTACATTTTTAAGTGGTCTTTACTATTAGTATAAAATGAAATACTCAGTTATGATTCTTCACAAAATTATGTTGACTATTGTTGAAAAGAAATGTTTGAAATGAAATGAGAAATGACTAAGAATAACAGCAATAGTGGAGTTTGTTCTGCAAATGGGTTAAGATCAGTTCAATAATATGAAAAAACCTGTTTGAATCATTTCTGTTTGGAATTGACATTTGCACTGGTAAATGTGATAACTAAATAAATTCGGATTTAATTTTTTTGACTCCTGAATTGTTTCCTTTTTAATAATCATTGAACATAATAAATTTAACTTGTCTTCACTTCCTGTGTCTATAAGGCCACAGTGTGAGTAAAGAGATATTATGGAGAAATGAGAAAGTATTACAGTTTATTTAGTTTCTCAAGATTGTCTCTAATAAATGAGTAATGTTAAATACATATATAGAGAAAAATTAGAATTTAATTACCCATAAGTAGTCTTTAGGCAGTCATTTGCCATTCTGTAAAGACAAGCTGCTTGATGCTTTAGTGATGGTAATGGTTCTGTTGGTTTACTCATTTAAGTAGCATTTTATAATTGTAATTAATATAATATTAATATAACTAAATATAATTAATATATTATAATTAATATGATATAGTAATAATTTATCATATAAAGCACTTTCTGCTTTTTATAGAATAGAATAGTAAATTTAGTATTAATGCGAAGTTATAGATATGGGATCTGACATGTAATTTTGGTAACTACAAAATGAATGGTTAGAGCAGGGTTAAAATTCTTAGCCTGACTGAATTTTCATTTGCTTGGTTTGTTCAACTTTACTATTTTTTTAAATAAAGCCTTTGAATGGTTGGCATGTCAGTATAGTACATAATGACCATACAATATAGTACATAATGACTTTCATAGTAGTGAATTATGCAGGCAAGGCTATGACCCAAGTGGGACACAAAGGGGGGAATCAAAAGTTTCTATCCAGAAAGACAGATCTTGATCAAGGTGAAAGAAATTGCTGATGCTTACCTTGGGAAGACTGTCACAAACTTTGTTCTGTAACAAAAGTGTTACAGAACAAGCTTGCTTCATTGATTCCTAGCATCAGGCCACAGAAATGTTTGAAATATTGCTACTTTCAGTGTTCTTTGATTCATCAATGATCAAACTGCTGTTGCTATATAGTGTATGGCTTATACAAAAAGGTTGGTTTCAAAAAACGTGTTGATCTTTGAAGTTGCACTTAAGATGGCTCCATTCTTACCATCGAAGATGGCATCTTTGAAATCTGGAGATACTTGAGATCCCCACTTGGATGGGGAAGACTTTTGACAACCATATGGTCAACCATTTTCATTGCCGAGTTCAAGTGAAGGCCATCAGTGAGAACAAGAGGATTTCTGCCATTGGTGTACTGCTTGTGAACATGCAAAATGTATTCTTCCAGTGCCCAGGCCAATATTTTGATATTGGCTCTATGTGAAAGAACCACTATCTCCTTCTGCATCCCCAGATGTTTACTCAGATTTAAGGTAACCTTTGATATTGATGAAAATGGCATCTTTAGTATTTCTGTTGTAGATAAGAGAAGAGACAAAGAGAATAAAATCATTATCACCAATGACAAAGGTCATCTGAGTAAAGAAGACATTGAGTATATGGTCCAAGAAGCAAATATAAGAAGCTGAGAGGCAAAAGTGTTTTTCATGAACTCTTGAATTTTATGCTTTCACCATTGAAGGCTACAGTAGAAGATGACAAAACTCCAAGGCAAAATTGGAAGACAAAAAGAAGATCCTTGACAAATAAAATGAAATAACCAACTGCCTAGATAAGAACCAGATTGCTAAGAAAGAAGAATTTGAACATAAGCAGAAAGAATTCGAGAGGGTCTATAACCCTATTGTTACAAGCAGTACCAGAATACAAAGAGCATGGCCAGGAGGGTTTCCAGGGGATGGAGTGCCCATCAGGAGATGCTTTTTCTGGACCTGCCACTGGAAGAGGTCAGCTAAACACATTAGAAGAAAGCATTCCACACAGCTTTGTAAAAATTAGAACTTCAATTTGTGTCTGTCAGTGTTAATTTAAAAGTAACATTTAAGTTACTGTATAAATCTGGACTTTTGGAGTACTTGAATGTGTGCAGAGAAAGAGAAATGAACAATATTACACTTTTATCAGTATTGTAAACAAATAGAAATGTAATTTTTGTCCTGTAGAATAAAATCTATTTGAAATTGACATTTAAAAAAAGTATATTCTGACCTTAATTAGTTGTATCCAAAAAATTTAAAAATCTCTGAATAATTTCTCTCTATCCTTTGGGACTTTAGGTAAGTCCCTCAACTTCAAGGGATTTTAGTTTCTTGATCCCTAAAATGAGGAGGATATTAAATTAATGATTCAATAGTTCCTTTACAGAAGAGGAAAACTTTAGAGAGAGGGCCAGCTTACTGTGCTTAGAAAAAGGCCTGGATTTGGAGACAGAAGACCTAGTTTTGAATTCTGTCCCTCCTCTTACTGTGGGTAAATCACTGTTTGGCCCTCAGTTTCCTCATCTGTAAAATATGTTTGTTAGGTTTGTTATAGCTTTAAATCAGTGATCCTATAGAATAACTTTTAAGTATGGGATAACTTTTGTATGGAATAAATTTTTAAAGCTTTTGAGATAACGAAACTTTTTTGTGGTTTCAGTTACTCATAGTTATATGCTTATGCTGCAATGTATGATTTTTTGTTCTTTTCCCACCATTTCTGTTCATTAAAGTTATTGAATTAAGTGCTTAGCAACATGAATTTTGATATTTTTAAAAATGTATGATCTCCTAGCTAATGTTTGAAGAAACTGCCTTTCTTAATCTTTTTTTAAATTTAGTTTTATTTTCAGTGTCCAATTCTCTCCCTTTCTCCTTTCCCTCCCCCACCTTATGAGAAGGCAGGAAAAACAAAACCCATAGCAAATATGTGTTGTTATGCAAAACAATTCCCACATAAGCCATGACTTTTCTCTAACCTCCCCAAAAAAGAAGAAAGGAAGAAAAGAAAATGTACTTCAATTTACAGTGAGTCCATTAGCTCTCTGGAGGTGGAGAACATATTTCATTATGAGTCCTTTGGAGTTTTGTTTGGTCATTTTGTTGATCCAAGTTCCTAAGTGTCTCAAAGTTTATTATCTTTACAATATGTTAATGTATCAATTGTTCTCTCTAGTCTTTTCTCTCCTCCCCTAAGGGAATGACCTATAGCCTCTTGTTTATCAGGAAGTGGAATTTCCAAGTTTAGTTAACAAATTTCTTGTCAGTGAAGTCAACTGTATGTAGGCTTCTCTGGTTTATTTTTTCTCTTTTATTATAGTGGTTACTCACAACAAAGAACAAAGATTTTGTAGTCTTTCTTGAAAGAAGAACCTGATTTTGTTTCCTCCTGAAGCCCTCCCTAATGTGCTCTGTCTTCTTTGGTGGATCTACATCCATATCACACCTACTAAATGCCCCTCCAAGGCTCAGACCCTCTTCTCTCCATAGGCTATTTTACTTAAAGCCATCTATTTCCAGGATTACAACTGTCATTTCTATGTAGTTGACTCTCAGATCCAGCCTCACTCCTAACGTACAACCTCACATCTCCTTCCTTCTCCCTAACCTTCTGATTACTGTTGAGGGTCCCACCCTTCTCCTAGGCACCCCCTATTTAGTCAGTGGACAAGTACCATCATTCATACATCTCTTCCCTCTTCTCTCCTCTTGTCACTGCACTATCCTGGTACAGACCCCCATCACTATTGAACTTGTGATGGGGGGGGGGTCTCCCTGCCTCAAGCCTTTCTCTGTTCTGATCCATCCATCCTCAGCTGTCAGATTGATCTTCCTGAAGCACAGATTGGGCCATGCTATCTTCTTCTTCAGTCAGCTTCAGTTGGCACCCCCATTCCCTCCAGGAGCAAACATAAAATCTCCCATTTGACTTTGAAAGTCCTCCATTACTTGGTCTCTTCCTCTTGTTTTGGTCTTCTTACATCTTGTCCCCCTCCACAGATTGATCCAAGTGACATTGGCCTCTTTGCTATTGCTTGCATTGGACACCCCCATCTCCTGCCTGGCATTCTCTCTGGCTGTCTCCTTGCCTCATCCCCATCTTTCAGCTTCTCTAGCTTCTTCCAAGTCTCAACTGAACTCCTGCCTTCTACAAAAAGCCTTTCCTGATCTCCCTTATGGCTAGTGCCTTCCCTGTGAGGCTACACCCAATTTTTCCTTATGTCTTGTTTGCCCTTAGTTGCTAGACTGTGAGCTCCTGTAGAGCAGGGACTATCTGTTTTTTACCTTTTTTTTGTCACCTGAGTGCTTAGTACAGTGCCTGAAATACAGTAGATAATTCATAAATGCTAGTTCACCAACTATTGAAAGGGTCCCTAAAAGGTTTGGTTAGTGCCATAATCTCTTGTTTAAGACTTCTTTTTTCCTTGCCTCTACTTTTTTGGAAGCTCAGAAGACCTTTTGATGCCTCTAATTCACTTGCTTACTTATGGCAGATAGGTAGCACAATCCCATAGAGTTGCTGGATATGGAATCAAGAAGTCCTGAGTTCAAATGTTACTGTGTGATACAAGTCACTTATGCTCTCTAAGCCTCAGTTTCCTTATCTATAAAATCATAATAATCTGTAAAATCATAATTATGATATTGTCTTAATTAGGGTTATTTACTACTTCAAATGAGATGTCTATATAAAATTGCTTTGCAAACCATAAAATGCTGTATATAAATGCTAGTTTTTATTATTTTAATCAGTACTCTGCATCCAGGTTAACTCTTTTTCATTTATACATTTTTATTTTATTTCCACCCCAATTACAAGTAAAAACATTTTCAACATTTTTTCAGAGACTACTGGGTCTTGAATTCTCTTCCTCCCTCCCACCTCTGTTGAGATATGGTAAGCAATCTCATATAGAGATAAACATATGCAATCACATCAAATGTTTTTCTATATTAATCCTTTTGTGCCAAGAAACTCAAATTAAAAATTAAGAAAGTAAAAAAAATTTTTCTTTCGTCTGGATTCAGACTCTCAGTTCTTTTTCTCTCAAAGCAGATGGCATTTTTATCATGAGTCATTTGGAATGGTTTTAGATCATTGTATTGCTGAAAATGGCTAATTATTCACAGTTTTCATTATAACAGTATTCCTGTCACTGTTTACAGTGTTCTCCTAGTTCTGCTTATTTCACTCCACTTCAGTTCATGTTAAGTCTTTCCATGTTTTTCTAAGTTCCTGCTTGAAATTTCTTACAGCACTATGGTATTACATTATAATCATATACTTTTAATTACTCAGCCATTCCCCAATTGATGAGTATCCCTTCACTTTCCAATTCTTTGCCCCCACAAAAAGAGCTACTTTAAGAATTTTTTTGTACATATAGACCCTTCTTTTTGGTTTTTTATCTTTGGAATACAAACCTAGTAATAGTATTGTTGGGTCAAAGGGTGCACTGTTTTATAGTACTTTGGGCTTGGGTCCTAATTGCTCTCCTGAATGATTGAATTAATTCATGACTCCCCTAACAGTGCATTAGTGTCTCAATTTTCCCACATCCCCTCCATTGTCATTTTCCTCTTCTGTCATAATAGCCAATCTGAAAGGTGTGGGGGTGGTTCCTCAGAGTTGTTTTAATTTGCATTTCTTTAAATATTAGTGATTTAGAGCATGTTTTTTGCATGATTATAGAAAATTTTAATTACTTTGATAATTTTCTGTCCACATCTTTTGACCATTTATCAATTGGGGAATGCCTTGTATTATATATTCAATTCATTTCTCTATGTATTTGAGAAATGAGGCCTTTGTTTAGGGAGATTTGTAAAAAAAAAATTGGATTACTATGATTACTGTGTATTACTCTCCATCCTATTTTCCCCTATTTAGTTTCTGACCTCCCCCTCCCCAAATTTGTCCTCTTTTCTATCAGCCCTACATCTCTTCTCTTATCCCCTTCCCCTCCTATCATCCTGTAGGGTAAGATGAATTTCCATACACATTTGTTTGTGTATATTCTCTCACTGAGTCAGTTCTGGTGAGAGTGAGGATCACTACTTCTCCCCTCCCACATCTTCCTCTTCACTGTAAAAACTTTCGTGTATCTTTTATGTGAGATAATTTACCCCATTCTGTTTTTCCCATCGTCCCAGTGCATTCCTCTTTATCATACATTAATTAATTCTTTTTAATCATCCCATCATAGTCAACTCACTTCCTTGTTCTCTATGTATACTCCTAACTACCCTAATTATGATAAAATTCTTGAGAGTTAATAAAAATCAACTCCCCATGTAGGGTTAGACACAGTTTAACCTTATTGAATGCCTTTTGAGTTCTCTTTCCTATTTAGCTTTTTATGCTTCTCTTGAGTCTTGTATTTAGAGTTAGATTTTCCATTCAGCTCTGGTCTTTTAATTAGGAATGTTTGAAAATCCTCCATTTCATTGAATACTATTTTTTCCCCCTAATGATTATGCTCAGTTTTGCTGGGTAAATGATTCTTGAACTCTGGCTCTTTTGCCTTCTGGAATATTATTCTAGGCCCTCTAATCCTTTAATGTATAAACTGCTAAAGTTTGTCTTATCCTGACTATGGTTCCATGATATTTAAAGTGTTTCTTTTTGTCTGCTTACAATATTTTCTTCTTGACCTGTGAATTCTGGAATTTGACTATGATATTCCTGGGAATTGTCCTTTTGCGTATCCCCTCTTTGAGGAGAAGATCAGTGGATTCTTACCATTTCTGTTTTACCCTCTTGCTCTCAAATAACAGGGCAGTTTTCCTTGATGATTTTCTTGAAAGAATAATATCTAAGCTATTTTCTTGGTCAGAGCTTTTTAGTAATCTAGTAATTTAGATTTATTTTCCTGGTCAGTTGTTTTTCCTATGAAATATTCCACATTTTCTTTTATTTTCATTCTTTTGATTTTGATTGTTTCTTGATGTCTCATGGAGTTAGCAGCTTCCACTTGCCCAATTCTGATTTTTAAGACATGATTTTTTTTTAATGAACTTTTGTACCTCCTTTTCCATTTAGCCAAGTCTACTTTTTAAAGAGTTCTTTTCCCGAGTGAATTTGTTTACCTCTTTTTTCATATGACCAATTCTGCCTTCTAAAAAATTCTACTCTTCATTGCATTGTTGTACTTCTTTTACCAATTGGCTTGTTCTTTTTTTTTTTTTTTAAGATATCAATTTCTTCAGTATTGTGACTCCTTCACCTAACTGTTGAATCTTTTTTCATGATTTTCCTGTATGACATTTCTTTTCTCAATTTTTCTTCTCTTGCTCTTATTTTATTTTTAAATTCTTTTTTGAGCTCCTCCATTCATTCTTTTTGGGCTTGAGAGCAACTCATATTTTTCTTGGAGGCTTTGGATGCACCAATTTTGTGCAGTATTGACTTTGTTGTTGTCTTCTGATTTTGTGTTTTTGTCTTTGTCACCAAAATAATTACATACATCGAATTTCTTTTTTTGTTGTTTGCTCATTTTCCAGTCTTTTTCTTTTCTTTTAATTTTAAAAACTGATAAAGTTGGGATTTATAAATGATGGGAAGGGTGCACTGTTCCAAGTGTCAGGTTCTTTGTGCAATTGCCTTCAGTGCTGGCTCTGGGAATCTTACCTGCTTTCAGCTATTCTAAGGTGTATGATGTAAGGAGAGGGGTGTTTATATAGTCCAGGCTTGAGTCTGGGTATAACTTTAAGCACTCTTTTATCCCCTGGAATTGTGACCATGGTCCCCTACTCTCCTATGGCTGCAAGTGCTGGTATGTGTTAGTGCTCCTCCTCCCCCTGAGCATGTACCCCAGAACTGCTTCCTGGAACTGCAAATGAGTGCAACAAGGGGAGCCCTGTAATATTTTTCTGAGTAATTTTCCCCTCTTGCCATCAGGGGCTGAGAGCTCTGGAAGCCTTTGCTGCTCTCTCAGCTGGGCCCAGTACCCATTGCTGTTGCCACAGTGGGGGGCCTGTCCTGGCATACTGCACTCCACCTCCACCCAAGAGTACTAGATCCCTCATGCTGGCCCTCTAAATTGTTTTGGACTGAAATATTACTTCACCTTGTCTTTTTGTGGGTTGTGTTGCCCAAGAATTCATTCTGAGGTGTTAAATCATAGTTTTTTTGGAGCAGAATTTTGTAGAGATTGTATGGGTCTATATACCTTCTTTTCTATCTTGGCTCCATCCTGGATATAGGCTTTCTAGCTTAACTCGTAAGATGGATACTTCAAGATGGAAACTTAAAAATGTGTTAATGGAGAATTTGAAAAAATCTGAGTCAACATATATATAAATTACAGTCAGGGTACAGAAGGGAGTATATCTTAAGGTCTTAGAACAAATCCTAATTATTTTTTATTTTCTTAACCAGACCAACAGATATTTACCATAAAAGTTTTAACATTTAATTTTTGGGCTAGCAGATAAGACAATAATCTAATAATAAGAGTTGGTATGAATGGTAAAGCGTCACAAAGGCTTCTTCAAATGCTTATGAGTAAAATGGTTAATTCAGGTAAAGCTACTGCTTTTTACATGTCCTCTGCAAGGATGTAAAATATTTGTTTAAATAACAAATTTGTTTGTTTTTCTTAAATTTCTAGCATGTATAGAAAATACGATTCAGCTAGAATAAAGACTGAGGAAGAAACATTTTCAAGTAAGAGATGCTTAGAGTGGTTCTATGAGTATGCAGGTAGGTGATCTTTTATGATTCATTAAAATCTAGTCACATTAAATGGTAAAAAATCTTATCAAAACTAGGTGCAGTTTTTGTGTGTTTTAAAGGCACATTTGGAACAAAATTAATGAATGCTTTATTTATAGCCAGCAACCAAACCCAAGAATTTAAATATTAGAAGAGAACTGATGGGATAAATACAATGGGGGAAAATATTGTAGGTCATTAGGATTCCTGTTTTTGAATGCAGATATCAAAGATAATTTCACTTTGTTGTAAAAAAGAAACTGAACATTGTAGCTTTGATCCTTAAGGAGTACAATGAAAACTTTTTTTTTTTTTTGGTAAAAAAAGGAACTATATTTTGAAAGACCATTAGCCAGAAATTTGTTTTTGTTTTAAATCTGTCTTGTTTTTAATGTCTGTTTTTGAGTTTTATAATTGTTGAACAATAATAGTAAAATCTACCTAGTTAGACAGTGTATTTGCACATGGTAACAAAAGTTTGTTGCCTATGCCCAAATTTTAGCATGAAATACCATACTGAACCAAAGTATTTATCAAACTCTTGTCCCTTTGCTTTTTTTCTTAGGAGCTATTACTGTTTTATTTTTTTCTTATTAGACTCGTTTAATTAGGAAAGTAACAGGGTAATTCTGCTTTCTTTTTGTTTGCAAGAAATTGTGTTTTTATAGTAAAAATTAAGCTTCAATATTAAGTTACTCTTGGCAGTGCCATCTGACCTGCTGATATAACCCAAGAATCCCCGGGATGTTTGTTTCTGTCCTATAGCTGAATTTTGACTTTTGTATTTTCTTACCTAGTTCTTGAGATCAAGTTCTGTTTCACTTTTTCTATTTGTATTCTCAATGCTAAGGACAGTGGTTGCACTGTGAAAATGCTTTAAATTTAATTGATATACTTTTCTGATTTGGGGAAATTAGTTTTTAGTAGCCACATCTGGGAGACAGCTAAACTAAAAATTAACTGAAAGATTTTTCTTTTAAGCTGTGACTTTCTATGGCCGGATTGTTGAATAATCAGTTACACTTAAGATTTCTTATTAAGGCCTAACAATGTAAGGCCTTTTGAACCATCTTTAGCTATTGTTATTTGAAATTGACAACTTTCTTATCCATCTCTTTGGACTATATGTTTTAGTTGCTATTTGTCAGGGGAAAGAACTCTTAAGTGAAGTATCTTCATTTTTCTGTTTATGTTTGAAAGGGTGGAAAAGATTTGGAAATTTAAAAAATTTTGCTTGGCTTTCTTTTCCAAGATAAATTCTTTTACTTATTGAGGAAACCTTGTATAATGGATAGGATACTGGTTTGGAAATTAGAAAGACCTGAATTTAAATCCCATCTCCCCAATTTACTTATTATTAGCCTTATGACTATAAGGCAAATCTTTTAACTTCTTAGCCCAAGTTTTCTTCATTTGTAAAATGGGAGTAATGATACTTGCTGTACTTCACAGAGTTGTTGGAATGTGCAAATGGAAAAAATATATAAAGTGCTCTGCAAATTTTAGAGCATTGTATAAATGACAGTTGCTGTTGGTCTAAGACTTTGGTCTAGTCAGAGGTATCCTACGATCATAGATTTAAAGTTGGAAGTGAGCTTAGAAGTCATCTAATCCAACCCTTTCATTTTACAAATGAAGAAACTGAAATCTAGAGTTAAGTACTGTACCCAAGGTCAGACCTGAAATTTGAATACAGTCCTCTGATAACATGAATTGAACGCTAGAATTTATAGCTTTTGAAATGATCAAGAAATTGTTATTTTGGATTTTTAATTTTATCAATAACTTGGTGCTGCCTTGCTTAGAATGAGCTGATTGCATTGATTACTAAAATTGTTGACTTTTGGAAGAAATAAATTTTTTTTTGCAATTTGAAATTTTATAAGGTAACTTTGAGAAGAATGAATTAATGAGTGATTATACAAAGATAAAATTTATTAATCTGTAAATTCCTCTCTTCTTTGATAATTTTTTTCTTTTTGGGGCAGTGGCACATGTATATTTATCTTACCCTTGCTATTATTATCCTTGGAAATAATATAAGTAAGACAGGCAAAAATGGAAAATACTAACTTCTAGTTATTATACTGCAAAAGAAAGACAAGAAAGACATCCTTCTCCCCAGATGAATATGCCTTTAAAAGAAAGGAGAGAAAATTCTTACCTGGTATTATTATGTACAAGCAAAATTAGTTCAGCCAATATATTTATATGACCTGTTTCACAAATATGTTTTAGAAAGTTAGAAAGAACTTTAGCCAAGAACATAGCCAAGAACCAAAAATTTGATGGAAAACGGCCTTTGAGCAGCTAAAATAGAAGATGCTTACTGGAATCTGATAGTCAAGTAAATGCCTACTGGGTTAGGTACATGGCAGGCATTGCTCTATGTTAGTGATGGTGAACCTTTTAGAGACCAAGTGCCCAAACTGCGACCCTCATGCCACATGTGAGCCCCCAGACAGAGGATGGAGGAAGCACTCTCATTGAGCTACTGGGCACAGGTCATATGAGAAATGTCCTCAGGTGACAGGGGGAGGGGAGCAGCCTCCTCTAGCATGCTCTGGCACATGTACCATAGATTTGCCAACATGCCTCTAGATGATGGGTAAGACCTAGTTCTTGCCATCAAAGACCTTAGTCTAGTCAGGAAAAATAAGGCATATGCATCAATAATTATAATACAAATGATATTATTAGTTTAGCGTTTGAAACAAGGCAACATGAGATTTGAGTGGGAGGTAGAGGTGATATCTAGTTAGGATCTATTGGAGATGGCTTTTGTGCCTTGGAGGAAGATAGAATTTTGGAATGATTTTGGGGCATAATGTAATTAGCTTTGCTAAAGCTTATGTACTTTAAGTAAAGCATCTTATGCCTTCATTCAGAGATATAGTATTTCTTAAAATACTGTTATTTTATATTGTGCCAGACTACAGCATAGAAGCATTGTGTTAGAAGTGAAGGGAAGCTGCTAGCAGTTGACACACTGACATTGAGTGGAGACTGATGACTAATTGTATTGGAATAGATTTTATCCTTTTAGCTGTTTGGAGCCAATAAGGATAGTGGCATATCTTCTTACCTAGTTCATCAAAACCCTTTGATATATTGTTATTGTTTTGCAGTTGAGTAACAGAATTTTTGTATAGAGATAGTATGCTATAGTATGTTTATATTGGAAAGAGCCACAAACTTTGAAGATACTTCTTTAGCCTCATGACTTAACCTCTTTCAGCCTTAGTTTCATTATCTTTGTGATAAGGATGATGTTGTACTATCTTGAAACTTGAAAGGTTTTTGTGGGGAATCCCTGTAAACTTAAAGAACTATAAAAATGTCAGGGGGTGATTTCTTCTTCTCTGAGTCAAAAAGAAAAGGTTAAGTATTTCCAGGTTGTTTTGTGTGTGTGTGTGTGTGTGTGTGTGTGTGTGCGTGTGCGTGTGTGCGCGCGCGCGCGTGTGTGTTTTAAGAGAAGTAGGAAAGTGTATTCCATTCACAGAAGTTTTAAAACAAAACAGCTAGATGGCAGAGTAGTAGATAGATTGCTAGGCCTGGAGTTGGGAGGACCCAGATTCAAAAGTGGTCTCTTATGCTTCCTAATTGTGTGATCCTGGGCAAAGCACTTTATTAACCCCATTTGCCTAGCCCATGACCTTTTGTCTTAGAGTTGTTATTGAAACAGAAAATTAGGGTTTAAAGAAACAAAAAAAGTTTTAAGGAATTTTGTTATCCAAAAGAAATAAGATAAGCTTCAGGTATCTGAAAAATTTGCATGTGAGATATTTTTATTTTCTTGGTATTTTAAAATCTTGTGATAATACTTCATAAACAGTCTTGTTTAAAGAAGGCAATTAATGGAGGCAGCTGGGTAGCTCAGTGAATTAAGAGCCAGGCCTAGAGATAGGAGATCCTAGGTTCAGATGTGGCCTCAGACACTTCCCAACTCTGTGACCCTGGGCAAGTCACTTGACCCCCATTGCCTACCCTTACCACTCTTCTGCCTTGGAGCACATTGACTCCAAGACGGAAGGTAAAGGCTAAATAAATATGTAAGGCAACTAATAATGCTAATAGCTAGTTTTCATTTATATATTGCTTTTTAAAAGTTTCCAAAGCACTTTACATATGTTTATTACAAATCTACACAGATTATATTGTTAGCAATTAAAGGAACAATTATGGTATGATCATGGTTTTGTATAGCAAATGAATCTTCTAAAGAAAAATCACTAAATAGAAATTTAGTAGTATTACTTTTTTACCCTAACTTTCTTAAATGTAGACAAAATAAGTGTGATGAACAAGTTTGTGTATAACTTATGGCTTTAGTCTAGACCAGTGATTCCCAAAGTGGGCACTACCACCCCCTGGTGGGTGCTGCAGCGATGCAGGAGAGTGGTGATGGCCACAGGTGCATTTATCTTTCCTATTAATTGCTATTAAAATTAAAAAAAATTAATTTCCAGGGGGCTAAGTAATATTTTTTTCTGGAAAGGGGGGCGGTAGGCCAAAAAAGTTTGGGAACCACTGGCCTAGATATACAATTTTATGTAAATGCTAATGGTTGCTTATAGTGAATGCTACTTGTGGTTGTTTTCCGCTATTTATAATTGGATTATTATGAGGTGTTTTTTTTTCCCAAATATTCCCTTGACCCAATCTCACCCTGGCAAGAACTTAAAATATCGGTCTCCATAAGTCATCTCATTTTATACAGATGAAGAAACTGAGTTCTAGAGAGAAAGAAAAAAAGAAGCTATCTTCCTCCAGGTAGACAGAACCAGTTGGTAGCTAGGGTTAGGTGCCACAATTCCCGATTTCTAGGCCAATACTTATTTCATTGGTATATATTACACTTCCTTTTGCTGTCTTAGGTGGGTTAGCAGAAAATATAAGTAGGAGTGTGAAAAAAAGGATTTGCTTTTATAATCACATGGTTCTTTAGTGACTAAACCTCTTTCATTGATTAGATCTTACTAATCCCATGACTACCAAAATCACAATTATTAAGCTCATCAATAAAAGATAATAGATCTAAAAGATCTGAATTTTAGCCCTTCATGGACACATGCTTATTTTGATGGTTACCAAAGAAAATTGAAAACCAGCTTTTTAATTCTCTATATGATGTGTTCTTTGCTGGTTGTGCCACAGAGCCCATAAAATGTTACTGTATATAAAATTAATGCAAAAAGAAGGAAAATTTAGAGCCTTAGATTTTTAAATAGCTTTAAAATTAAATACTGTTCATTATGGATAGAATTTAGGTAGCCTCAGCTTTACATGTACCATATGTTCAGTACTTAAAGAATAGTGATAATTGTCTTTAAACATTTAAAGAGAAACTTGAGCCTTTAAGATGGGATGGTATAAATTCTAGAGTATTTCTCTATGCTGTGAAAATATATTCATTACTATTGTTAAAACAATTTATAGTTTTCTTAAAAATGAAATTTTATTGTACATTAAGCATCTTTTGTAATATGGAACTATTAAATTAGCAAGTGCACATAGTTGGATTTAATTTGAAGATTAATGTAGAAATTCCTTTTATTACAGGAACTGATGATGTTGTAGGTCCTGAAGGCATGGAGAAATTTTGTGAAGATATTGGAGTAGAACCAGAAAATGTAAGTTGAAGCTTTTTCAGATATTTATGAAAACCTGAACAGTGAACAATCTGATTTCTGTCACTTAACTTGTATGAAAATTCTTGTAATTTGCTACTGATAGACTCCTTTAAAATCTGGAAGGGCATAGAGTAGGTCCTTCTGATGACTGCATTCAACATTCACCCCTTTTGGTCAAGAGGAGTTCCATTTTTGCTGACCAACAGAGTCATCAAGGAGTTTGGTGCACTTCTGGCCTATGATATTGTTAAGTCACCTTAGTCCCTGAGTAAGCCAGGCAAACATCTTAATCTTCCAAAGGTAGTCCTCCCAACTTTTTTCTCCAGGACAAATTTCTATTGGCAGTAGATCCCAGACCTCACTCCCATTGAGTTGCTGACATTTTCTTTGACATAGTAAAACATCACTAACCATCTTCAAAGATTTGAACAATATAGTTTCAAGAACATCACTACACTTCACATACCTCCATGTGAATTTAATGCAAGTCTATATTTCTCTTTCCTTTAAAGTTGAGAAGACTGTAAATGTTTAGGTGTTTCAGTAGGAGATAATTTTATATTCATTGCTGATGTTTTATTTTCATCAACAACTTTTAAAGGAAAATTTTGAATACTTTTTTCTTAATCTAAACATTTTACCTTAGTTTTATATGAAAATACTATTAAACAAAACAAAGCCCAAGAATTCAGTCATTTATCAGTTGCCTGAATTCAAGATAAAATATAGCGCACTGGTTAAAAAGTTAGACATTTTCTGCCCTCTTAGAAGCTGAAAATGTAATGTGGTAGAAAAGACATGTAGAGTGATACTTTACTATAAAATCAGATAGAAATGCTTGAAGATATGAGAAAGATTTATGGGCAATCTGAGGGGGGTAAGTTTTAAGGGAAACTGTGTGTACATGGAGTTAAAGTAAAAAAGATTTGGCTTTAAATTCTGTTTCTGTAGCTTAGTAGTTTTGTGACCTTGGGCCCCATAGAGTCAGAGAATTCAGAGCTGGAAAGAATATTAAAAATCATGTAGTTTATCTAATTCCCTCATTTTATAAATTGAGGAATCATAGGCCTTCAGAGATAAAATGATTTATTAAAGGTCAGAAAGCTAGGATTTAAAGGGCAGGTCTTATGACACTATGATTTTCTTTTCTTTATATCATAGTACTTCTCTGAATGATAGGTTGTTTCTTTTTTGTATTATTTCAGTTTCTCATCTGTAAAATGAAAGGAATGGAATTAATGATCCAAAGTACATTCTATCTCTGAAAATGTAAAACTTTTTAAAAAATTCATTTTAATAATTTTCGAGTAGAAATACCATCCCACTTTCCAGTTTCCTATTCTCTTAGCATTTTCTCAGCTTTTAGTTTCAAGTCCTTTTTGTCTTAGGAAAAAATGACAGCCAGATTTCCTCAAGCTTTATAAATTCTAGTACTTAGAAAATCAGATATAGTTTTTTACACACACATACATATGTAACACACCTATGTATACTTAAAGTGAGAGTAACTGTATTGTTCCCCCCCCAAATTGTGCTTGAAATGAGGTCACCATGTCTTATTAAAGCTCTTCAAATCCAGACTTTTATTTAATTATATTCCATTCTTTCAACAACATTTTTTGCCTTTTGGTTTTATAGTATAGCCATTATCCTTTTCCCTATCAAACCCCCTCCCTTATGGGAAAGAAAAAGAATTAAGCAAAAACATTTGACCTTGTTTGGCAGCACTTACAGTGTACATTATGTACAACACTATGTAGTATATATAGTATATAGTATATTCTGTCATAGTTTCAGAATTTTGAGTGCTGGAAGGGCCTTAGCACCTATCCAGTCTAACCCATTCATGAAGAACGACATATCCTAGAAGTAGTAGCTCGCTCTGTCTACCAATACCTTTCCCAACTTCCCCATTTCACTTTTGGACAGCTCTTAATTATTAGAAAGTTTTTCTTGACATTAAGCCTAAATTTGCAACTTGTATCCATTGTTCCTGGTTCTGCTCTTTGGAGTTAATAAACAAGTCTAATGCTTTTTCTGTGTGACAGCCCTTCAAATATTTGACATTTATTCATAATGCCCTCCCTGAGTCTTGTTTTTTCCAAGATGAGCATCCTCAGTTCTGTCAACTGATTCTGTAGGACCAGGGACTCAAGACCTGACCATTTTGAACTATCATCTCCCTAATTCTGAAATCTAAACTCCTCTTTTTGTAGCCCAAGATCACATTAGCCTTTTTGGATGCCACAACACACTGCTGACTCGTATTATACTTGCATTCCACCAACACCTCTAGATGTTTTTCAGAACACCTTTCTTCATCTTATACTTCTGAAGTTTTTTTTTTTTTTGTATATTAAGTGTAAGACCTGACATTTATCCCTAGTGAATTTTGTTATTTTAATTTAATTTTTATTTTTTTAGGATTCAGCCCAGTATATTAGCTTGTCAAGGATCTTGGCTGCCTTTCAGCATATTAGCTATCCCTCTCAGCTTTGTGTCATCTGCAAATTTGATGAGCATACTATTTATGCTTTTCTCTGTCACTGACAAAAATGTTAAATTGTCCAGATACAAACATAGATCCCTGGGGTACGTACCACTCCCTAAAGAGCTTTGCCATGTTGACATTGAACCAGTCTAAATCTATGTAATTACATTATTGTCTCTCTAAGTTCTCTGTAAGAATAAGAAGAGATAACTTTGATTTTGCTAAAATCAAGGTATATCATAGCATTTCATCTGCTGGTTTAGAAATCCTGTCAGAAAGGGAAATAAAGATACTTTGATATAAGATCATCTTGATTGAAGCTGTTCTTATTCTTTGTAATCAATGTTTCCATATTTAGACATTCATGAAACATTTCTTTAGTGATCACTTCTAGAATTTTCTAAGGAGTCAAAATCAAGCACATTGGTCCTTGATTTGCAGGCTCTCTTCTCATTTCTCTTTCGAAAGCCAGAACAATGTTTACCCTTCTACAACCTTTTGTTGTCTCTTCTGCTTGCCGTGATCTTTCAGATGTCACTAGCATCAACTCATTAATCACATCTACCAATTCTTTTAGTACATGAGGGTATAATTCATGTGGGTCAGGTGACTTAAATCCACCTAGGGCAACTAAATCCTTTTCTTTCTTTTTCTTTATCTTAGGTATCAACTCTAGCACAAGGTTATTTCCCATCTGTCACTCCCATTACCCAATTTCCTGGGCTAGGACAGGTATTGCTAGGATGTGGTCACTTCTGGGGCTTGAATCAAGCACTACTACCTTGTGATACATTGAAAAGCATGAAAATATTTGCTTATAAAATTAACTGCCACGTCTTTTTTAAAAAAAAAATTTTTTTTTAACCCTTAACTTCTGTGTATTGGCTCCTAGATGGAAGAGTGGTAAGGATAGGCAAATGGGGGGTCAAGTGACTTGCCCAGGGTCACACAGCTGGGAAGTGGCTGAGGCCGGGTTTGAACCTAGGACCTCCCGCCTCTAGGCCTGACTCTCAATCCACTGAGATACCCAGCTGCCCCCTGCATTTTAAATTTTAAAGTGCTTTTTGGGTCTACCACTTCTTCAAAGGATTGGAGAGGGATATCCCTTCTTTAGAGTTGTTCTTCATTAGAATTTTGTAACATTTACTCTTGGTTGTTTTGTGATTATTCTTTCTAATTATATTATGAGTCATTGTGTGTATATGGGTTTTTTTCTAGCATTGTGTGTATATGGGGTATTTTCCAGTAACATTTTATTTTTTTACCCAATTTCATGTAGAAGCAGCTTTTTTAATCATTCATTTTATCACATTTTGAGTTCCAAATTTTCTTCCTCCTTCTCCCTCTTCCCTAAGATGCTAAGCAATTTGATAAAGGTTCTACATGTGCTGTTCTGCAATACATATTTCCATATTTGTCATGTTATGGAAGATACATCCCTTAAAAAAGATATGTTTTTATCTTCACTCAGACTCTCTCAGTTCTTTCTCTGGTGGTAGATAGAAGTTTTCATTATGGGTTCTTTTAGTTGTCTTGGATCATTGTATTATTGATAATTAGCTGAGTCATTCATATTTGATCCTCATAAAATATTGCTGTTACTATGTACTATGTTCTCCTTACCTTCACTCTGTGTCAGTTCATGTAAATCTTTCCAAGTTTTTCTGAAATCATCCTGGTCTCATTTCTCATAGCACAGTAGTATTCCATTTTAATCATGTACCACAATTTGCTTAGCCATTCCCCAACTGATAAACATTCCCTCAATTTACAATTCTTTGCTGCCACATAAAGAGCTGCTGTAAATATTTTTGAAGAGATAAGGCACCAGACTCTCCTTTTAAAAAAATCTCTTTGGGATACAGACCTAGTAATAGTATTGTTGGATCAAAAGGTATGCCCAGTTTTATAGCCCTTTGGGCTTAGATCCAAATCGCTCTCCAGAATAGTTGGATCAAGTCAGTTCACAACTCTTACCAATAATGCATTGGGGTCCCAAATTTGCCACATCCCCTCCAACATTTATCAGTTTCAAGTGTGAGGTGGTATCTCAGAGTTGTCTTAATTTACATCTCTAATTTTTTTTATATCAAGGGTTTGAGAGATGGGGTGAAGTGGAGGAGAGCTCATGATGAATGGTCTTGATTTTCTTGATAACACATGAGTTAAGATCCACCATAGAGTATAGGAAGAGGGATTGGTATAAGGCAGTGATGAGCAGACTACAGCCAGTGGGCCAGATGTTCTATCCAGCTGCACGATATTATTCCTAATCTGACAAATACAACAAGTAGGGTACAATACAATGAAACTTTGAAAGAGTTGCCTTAGAAACAGACTGACAGATGAGCGTGTCCTTTCCTTTGTTCCTTCTTTAAAAAGTTTGCCCATCACTGGTATAAGAAGTTCGAGAAGAGAAGAAATGACTGCTATAGGGAATTGGAGAGAAAATCAGCTAGAAGACAGGCAGAAGATTGCTTTGTTGCAGTGGCTCAATCGAAATGAGATAACCTACATTCATAGTGAACCCAGGCAGCATAGTGTTCGATTTCTCCCAATTCTTTTCAGGAGCAGGGAAAGTGCACTACTTAGGAGTAAGAGCAGAGAAAGTAGGTAGTGGGGTTTGGTTTAGGGTTTGTCAAAGCATGAATGGTAATAGGACAAAGGAGTGAGGGATTTGAGAGTAGAGAATAGTATAGATAGTTAAAGTGGTTCACTCAGGAGGTCAAGATTCAAAAGACTGGCAGGTTTATCAGAGCAGAGGAAAAAGATAGGAAAGATGCTGGGAGGGTTTTGAGTCATAATAGAAATGAGTAGGTTTAAATGTTCAAGGTTTGCAAAGTGCTATATATACATTATTTCAGTTTGATCCTTTTGCCAGCTCCCATTAGAAAGATACTATGAGTATTACTTTATCTATTTTAAAGATGAGAACTGTGATGCTCTCTGGTTTAGTGATTTGCACATGCTTATGTAGCTAATAAATATGGAAGGTAGGACTTGAACCTAAATCTTTGTGACTCCAAGTCCAACACCCAATCCCTTATACTATGAAGCTGTCGTAGTAAATGAGACTGTCAGGGAGAGAGAGTGAAAAAGAAGAGGACTAATAACTGGGACATTTAAGCTATCTACTCTTGGTAGGAGTAGGAAGATCAACTCTTGAAGGAAGTGATCTAAAAAGCCAAGGAATTCAGGAGAGAGGAACTATGTAAAATCCAAGGGAGGAGAGAGTATCAAGAAAGAGGGATTGGTCATTACTGAAGAAAATTTATTGAGGATGAGGACTCAGAAAACAGGTATTTAAGATATCATTGGCAACCTGGGAAGGAGTTAATTTTAATAGAATTGTGGGAATGGTATCCAAATTACAGGGGGTTATGATTTAGTGAAGTGAAGGCAACATAATTTACTCTTTCTAATTTAGTAAGGCAGGTGAGGGGAGAGAAAGATATAGACTGACAACTTGGAGGGACAGAGAGATCTAAGGAACTTTTTGAGGCAGGGGGGAAAGGGGAAATATAAGGGGACATCTGAGCATTTTATAACCAGAGAGCTAGTTAAAAGGGAGAGTTTGAAGATAATTATCTTATTGTGTAAAACTTAGTGAGTCCAGATAATAATTCATTTTAACACATAAGATAGGACTATAGAATTGGATACAAATAAATAAAACAACTGAAACAATACCTGAATATGATAACTTCTAGGGGCATTGAGGAATTATTGAGAACTTTATTCCAACTCAGAAGAACTAAAAAAAGAGAAGACCCAGTAGACACCTCTTAATCAGGCTTTCAGTATTTTATTTGGAAAGGACCTCAACTGACAACTATTTTAATGCCTTTCTGAACAAGAATTCCATTCACACATTCTCACTCCCATAGGTGGTCACTCATCCTTTATTAGAATGCCTCTATTGGGAGGGAACTTATTACCTTCTTAAGGAAGCTTGTTCACTTTTGGGTTAGCTATTATTACAGAGTTTTTTCTTTTAAATAAAGCCAAAATTTACTGAATTCAACAGAGCAACAAAGGGAACAAAGCATGCCAAATAATGCCAGTAGGCCTTGACATTCTTCTTGAGGTCTTAAAATATTATGCTATATTTGGACATTTCTTTTAATCTTAAACAGTTTTTTGTTAGCTTCATCCCATTTTCTACCTTTATGCGTTTTTAGTCATTAAGAAACTTTTTAGAGCCACGTTGCTTTTTGTGTTTTGTAAAATCATAGCCATTTTCTTCTTATTTCATGATATCTTGTTTGGCTTGTAAATATGCCTTTTGTTTTAAAAGAGATTTCAGAGGATATTAAAAATAATAAAGCTAAATTTAGCATATGTTGGTCAGGTTTGAGAAAATGTGAGTTTGCTTATGTGTGTTTACAAATACAGTCTTATTTCTGATTCAAAAAGAATCATTTAAAAAAATGGTTTATCTATTTATTTCTCTATCTAACTTCTATCTCATCTCCCTGCTAATAGAATTTTTCTTCTACCATCATTATTTTGGTCTGATTCAACATTGTCTTACTTTCTTTCAGGAGTCTCACAATCCTGACTTGGGCCATTCAGTTACCAGTTAGAGCTGCACAGGCCATATATTTCCATACCCCTTTTTTTCTGCACACTTATGCTCTGAGAATGCTATTTTAGATATTATCCAGTTACCCACATTTCTCTCTACTGCCTAAACTCATACTTAACTCCCTACCACTTCAGGGTTACTATTTGTTATAGGATAATTAAGCTTTTTTTGTTTTGTTTTCTTGGAATCTAAACATTTTTAGCATAGTCTTCAAGGAAAAATGTGCTATGAGTTCTAGACAGCCAATTTACAAATAAACTTTGGAATATAACCTGTTCAAAAATTGAGAATTATCTGTATTCTTTTATAGGTGCCCAAGACACAACTTTTAAATGCTTATGTTTAATGTGGTTGATAATGCTTCTGTGGTTGGTAAGAACAGGTTTGTTCTGAAATAACTATAGTTGGACTATAACTTATGTTTTTAAAGAATTTTAACATTATATTTTCTATTTTCATCAAACACAAAAAGGTTTCCATATATTCAGGTGAAACGACAAATCTCCATTTTATACTATTTTTAAAAATGTATATTGTAAAATTCAATACATTGCTTTCAAAACTCTACTCATCTTGTCTTTCTGAATTTTCTTCACTTTTCTGTGCTTAGAAAAATTTTTTTCAGTAGTTCTTTTTAAGCATCATTATTGCTAATTCCTATCCTTACTTCCCATTAAAAAATTGAAATTAGGGGGCAGCTGGGTAGCTCAGTGGAGTGAGAGTCAGGCCTAGAGACAGGAGGTCCTAGGTTCAAACCCGGCCTCAGCCACTTCCCAGCTGTGTGACCCTGGGCAAGTCACTTGACCCCCATTGCCCACCCTTACCAATCTTCCACCTATGAGACAATACACCAAAGTACAAGGGTAAAAAAAAAAATTGAAATTAAAAAAACAAACAAATGTATAATTTATGTTACGATTAAAAATGATAAAGTCTGATATAAATATAGAAATTAGTAGTTTAATTAAAGCCATGCTGATAGGTATAAAATCATTAGACCACTCACCTGTAAGAATTCAAACTGCCGCCTCAGCCATTTTTTTACCTTTCATACCCTTCCCGCGCCTGCTAGCTAAAAGAGAGACTTGCTCCTCACCCAGGAGATTTAACCCCTCTCTTACATCATCATACTTCCTGTTTGCCATGAGGAATCATGGGAAATGTAGTTTCAAAGTCCCTCACATGTCCATAGGAAATATATCACATACTTATAAATGGCATCTCCCAAATTCCAATTATACAATTCCCCCTGAGATCCGGCAAAAAAAGGGTTGGTCCTTTTTCTTCGCTGGATCTGTAAACATAGACAACTTCTAAATTTTAGGAATTTGTGGAATAAAAGAAATAGATGAACGAATGGATAAAACTAGCCTCATTGACAAAAAAAAAAACAATTTGGGGCAGTCCCCCTATTGGCATAACATGTACAATTAAAACAATACATTCAACTCAAATTCAACTCCCCATAATTCAATTAACTGCACCCCAAAGTTCAGTTTTGATCTTCATGGTCCAGTGAAGGGTCTTTAGGCATCTTTTGGTGCCTTCATCAAGCAGGTCCATTGTCTGGATTCTGGGGAGATGGCAAAATCCTTATCCTGAAATTATTCTCAAAAGAATTTAAACTTTACATTATAGATTGCAAAACATACATTTTCTTCTGAGAATTATACAATTCCCCCTGAAATTACTCCTAAAAGAGTTAAATATACATATATTTTGACATTATTGAATTTTAAAAAACTTAACACACATCCCCCTGAGGTAAATTCTAAACACACCTTTTTTTTTTTTTTTTCATAAAAAAGGGTACCTCAGGTCAGCTAAGGATGAGTGGCTGAGTCGAGGGGGTTGTATGAAATCAATTGGCAAAAAAAAAAATAAAATAAGAAAAAAAAATTCAAGAAAAAAGAAGAAAAAATTAACTTGTGAATGAAATGTAAAATGTGTAAAAATGTAGGGAAAATAAACTTAGACCTTTGAATCAAGGCCTAATTAAAGTGAATTCAGCAGTTTGCAATTACACATTCAGGGTCAGGACCCAAGGGAAATGTCTTTCTCTGATCTGATCTGCCATCAACCTTTTAGGGAAGTGAGCTAAATAAATAACCAATCTTAGGTGCTGGCCTAGGAATTTAAGTTGAGGACCCACGTCCTCTAAAGTTTTAGAAAAGACTGGGACTCCAGGACTCAAACCCCAATTTCCAAGCCTTAAAGTATTGGCATAGAACTCCTGCAATCCATGCAGATTTTAGTTAGTCAGGTCTCTTTGACCTTGTGCTTTCCTAGCACTATTAACAGCTTTTATATTCCCTTTTCCTGGAATCAGACAAAAAAGCATTAAATCACAGTCCCATATTCCTCGGGTATTTGTATTAAGCTTATATCGCTGTAGAATCAGAAAAAGGATAAATAATGATTACATATGTACTTCTAGTACAAGATGAGAAAAAGGAAAAATCAATTGCTCTAATAAAAAAAGAATGTTTTAAAAATAAAATATATATATATATATATATATATATATATATATATATATATATAT